>NW_011499931.1:0-6584 GCF_000495115.2 Populus euphratica
TAAATGCCAATTTCCAATCTTAGAATCAGCGCAATCTTGAAGACCCATCTCCATTATTGTGTTGTCAACAATACCATCTATCTCGTCTTTAGTCATTTTCCTAGGAAGCCTCAAGTGAGCCGAGTAAGTAATTGTTTCTCTGACTGTAAGGGTTCCCAAGAAAAAATCTTCTTGAGTAACGTAAGACTGAAATTTGAAGAAACATATACCAGGTAAGATGATAAACAATATTTAGCTGACCTTCCAATATTTGCTGTAAACAGATAGAAACAAAGCAAGACCTGAAGAAGTAACCCACGTTATTAGAGGTACTTCGAACTCCTTACAATATCTCTGCACTCTATGCTGCTTCTCTTGGCATTGATAAGGACTTTTCCACTCAATTTAACATTTGAAGAAAGTCTTCCTGTTTATGGGATCAAGAAAGAAAATCGGAACAGAATCATAACTCATGTATAGTTTGAACACGCAGAATTCCAATATCTACAAGTTGCAATATGTTCATTAACCATCCACAAATTATTTTCAAAAATATGTTCTTGAAGGTTGATGAGGAGAGACTTATACCAGCCAATGAGTCAAGTAGCGTGGATTTGCCGGACCCAGAAGGTCCCATGATAGCCATGATGTGGCCTGGTTCAGCATAACCACTAAGATCACTTAGCAATTTCCTCGTTGAACCACTCGTGATCATGCTAGGTAGCTCCACCGTGAGATTTTCCCATACCAAGCACATTGTTTTGTCTCCTTCAGTTTCTTCACTGCAATGTTAAACTTCCAACGTTTGCATCCACGCAATTCTTAATGACTTTCTATCCTCCAATAATTGACATCAATTAAACGCAATTAAAAGTGATTTGAACTATTCAACGAACATGCAGTGCTTTGTTCCCCAAAAGTTAACATTAAATAAAATAAAAATAAAAATTAGATTAGTGTTTTATTGTACATAAATTCATTATTACTCTTAAAAGTATATTTTTATCAAGGTTAGAAATCAACTCATCTCAACATTTCAATGATTGAGGGCTACGACTCTTATATATGTAAGAAACGGTTATAACAAAAAAAACTAATTGTAATTGCTGTAACTTTCTTTATCAGAAAACTCCTTTCATTTCTTTATTTTTCTCGTTATAGCTTGTAGGATTTACTTCTGAGGCTTGAAATCCAAGTAATCTTTCAATACCCTCTCCTAAGCTACTTACTGGTTTAACTCCAAGTTTCAATCTTAGTTGCTTGAATTTGTCTTTAGACAGAGCTTTTGTAAAAATATCTACAAGTTGTTCTTCACTTTTGCAAAATTGCATGTTGATCACTTTCTCTTACAGAACTTCCCTTATGAAATGATACTTCCTGTTTATGTGTCTAGTTTTTTGATGAAAAACTAGATTCTTGGCCATTGAAATTGTTGACATATTATCACAAAATAGAGGTGTTGCTTTAGCTTGCATTTTAACACAATCAAAATATTGATGTTTTCTTCTAAGTGCAGGAGTGTCGAAGTAATAAATAACCCGACAAGACCGAGGTCGACCTACAAGGAGGTTAACTATATAATAATAACAACAACAAGAATAATAATAATAAAAAGAAGAAGAAGAAGAAGTTAAAGAGGATTTTGAGATGTAAGATTAATATGAGGATTAAACAATAATAAAAAAAAAAAATCAAGGTTAGTGTATCTACTAATGGTATTTTAAATAAGTATAATATAAACTCTTTTTATTACTCAACTGGAAACCACACATAAAGGAGTTTCCAATTGGATGACTTGTCATTAATAGCTTATTATAAATTATTAACATGATCATATTGATTATCTTATTTAAGTAACACCAAACTTTTAAATATTGTCAGGAATTCATGATGCTAACTTATATTAACAACAAATCAAGTTCTTTTCATATCACAAGTGTAAGTTATACCATACGGTTGGCTATAAAAGTGTCAAGAATTTGTTATACCAATTGTTATACAATACAAATCTAAATTAACCATTAAACAAGTAAGGTATTAAGAATTAGTAAGATAAAAAGATAAGACATGTTAATAGCAAGTTATTTATGATAGAAATATTGAAGTCCATATTGAGTTTATATTATACTTATCCTAACACCATTAGTGAAACCTTTTCACCTTCACATAATAAACTTAGATAAATATAATGAAAAATATAAAGATAAATAAACAACATAAGAACATAAGTATAGTAAAGGAAATGAAAAGCATAAACAAGAGATTAAGAAAAATATAATATGAAATAAAACTTAAACATTACAAAAATACAAAGAAAAAAAAAGTAAAAACATGATCTTGATATGAAAACTAAGATGCCTAAATACATGGCAAATGCCTCTTTTTATAGGCCAAAATTGGAAAATATTGATTTGTTGACTAATTTTTGAGTGGTGATCACATCTTGACTTGGTGACAATCCTTATCTTCTTATCTGAACAAAATGTCATTACTAATATCAGACTTTGAATAGACTTAAACCATGAAAGTTCTAGGAAATTGTCTCAGATTAAAAAAAAAAAGAATCGATGCATTTGATCTTTTAAAACTCGAGATATGGGCTGAACACTGAACAATGTTTGGGCTGCAGGACAACTTTGTACTTCTCTATTATTGCTACAATTTGGACCTGAAGATGACCTTTTTAAATCTTGGACTTCCATGAAAGTTTTAAGCCTATATCTTAGCTTTTCATTCATATAGAGCAGAACTAAATCCAAGATTTGCAGCTCCAGATATGACCCAATGACCGAACAGTGTTCCAATTTGGATTGAACCAATATCTCTTTTCTATGTTTGACCCTCTTTTTGTCCTATTAATTTAGTATTTAAACTCATTAATCAATCCTTTCATTTATATGATAGGTTTGCATTTAAGATGAACATTTACTATAAATCAAAGGTATCTTATAGTATCAGACTTGTTATTGCAAAACATGCTTTAGTTAAGGAGTTATTGATACTTCAAGTGTAAAATGATGATATAAAACCTTGATAAAGATGCACTTTTAAGTACTAATCACATTTCACCAAAATCATCAAGAACAAATCTTAACCAAATGGCTTGTGTTGTTGCTTCAAATGCTGAGACATACTCAGCTTTCGTTGTTGATAATGCCATTGTATTCTGTTTCACAAAGGCCTAAGAGAATGCTCCACTTTCAAAACTAAATACATAACCAGAAGTGCTCATATTATCATCTTCACTTCCTGACCAATCTGGATCATATAATCTAATAAGAGTGGTTGTTTGATCTCTCACATACTCAATGCTATAGTTGAGAGTCCCTTGCACATATCTTAGAACCCTTCTTGCAGCTCCTATATGCATTTTGGTAGGACTATTCATAAATCATGATAGCAAGCTAGTAGCATACATTAGATCAGGTCTTGTTGCTGTTAAATATAATAAGCTTCCTACTATTTTCCTGTAGAGCCCTTCATCAACTAACACACTCTCATCCACCTTCTTTAGTTTCTTATCAGTGGATAAATGAATCGAGACTGGTTTGTAGTCCTTAAACCCAAACTTCCTAACCAAGGATTTGACATGCTTGCTTTGATGAATGAATACTATTTGATTAGTTTGCAGTATTCTCATCCTTTAAAAATGATGAAGAAGTTTAAGATAAGACATCTCATAACTCTGCATCATTTCTCTTCTAAACTCACTAAGCATCCCCTCATTGCTATTGGTATAAATAATATCATTAACATAGATTGAGACAATAATCAAATTCCCTTCATGATCAGACCTTGTGTATAAAATAGCTTCACTTGTGCTTCAATTAAATTTGTACATTGAGAGATATATATCAATCTCACTATACCAGGTCCTTGGCTCCTACTTAAGTCCATATAATGATTTTCTTAATTTGTAAATCTTGTGCCCTGCATCTTTGACTTCAAAACTCTCAGGCTGTTCAACATATACATCTTATTCAAGCACACCATTTAGGAATGTTGACTTAACATCCAACTGGAACAACTTCGATCCCTTTTATGTTGCAAGTGCAATAAGAGTTCGAATTGTATCTAACCTTGCTATTGGTGCAAAGGTTTCATTATAATCAATTCCAGATTTCTATGTATATCCTTTTGCTATAAGTCAGGCCTTGTGTTTTTGAACTATTCTATCTAGATAAAGTTTGGTTTTGTACACCTATTTCATTCCTATAACAGGTTTGTCAATCGGTCTCTTCACCAATTCCTAAGTATTGTTCTTCTCTATCATTTCTAGTTCTTCCTTTATAGCTTCTTACCAAGTTATATCTCCAGCTATTTCTTGATAATTCTCAGGTTCTATGATGCACATATGACACCTTGGATATATATCTTCCAAGGTCTTTAACTTTACTGAAGTAGAACTAGGTGTGGAGTGTTGACTGCTATCCCTACCTATATTCTCAACTAACTCGCCAATTGTAGAGTTTAGAAGAGAATCTCTAGCATTATCAAGTTGAATTGCATCGAGTTGTTTTTCTGAGTTTTCACCTTCAACTTCATAGAGTTTAGATGAGAATCTCTAGCATTATCAAGTTGAATTGCATCGAGTTGTTTTTCTGAGTTTTCACCTTCAACTTCATCTCCTTCAAGGTTGAGAGGCATTGGTATTGATTTCATCTGATTTTTTTCTTAACTCTATAACTTATCCTCACTGAAAATCACACTTCTTAAGAAAACCATCTTCTCAAATTTCAAATCATACACTCTATACCCTTTTTCACAACTTCTATATCCCATAAAAGCTCCATTTTCAGCCTTACTATCAAATTTATGCCTCAATGATGATGGAACATGAGTGTAACATATGCAACCGAACACCTTCAGATGCTTGATTCCTAACTTTCTTCCTGTAAATGCTTTAAAGAGAGTTTTTTTTTTGTCATAAATGTTATAAAATATCTGTTCTGAAGATACACGGCTGTGCTTACAACTTCTACCCAGAAAATCACTAGCATTTCTTTCTCAGTTAACATAGACCTCACTATCTCGTAAATTATTCTGTTTCTTCTCTCTGTAACTCCATTCTATTGAGGAGAGCATGCAACAGTTAGTTGCCTCTCCATTCCCAGATTTGCACAGAAGTTTTAAAATTCATCTGAGGTGTATTCACGACCTCTATCACTCCTTAGCTTCTTCAATTTATATCCACTTTGCAGTTCAACAAGGGTTTTGAATTTCTCAAACATATTAAGTGTATCAGATTTATTTATGAGAAAGTATACCAAGCACATTCTTGAGAAGTCATCAATGAATGTGATGAAGTATCTATTCCCTCCAATTAATTCATTCTGCATTGGTCCACATAGGTCTATGTATATTAGCTCCAATGGATAGCTTGCTCTCCACGCTTGTTCTTTATCAAATTTTTCCCTGTGATGTTTTCCTAAAACACAGCCTGCACACACATCCTTCACTTTTGTCAACACATGTAGTGTACATACCATCTCCATCTGCTGTATCTTCTTTATACTAGTAAAGTTCAAATGTCCCAATCTTCTATGTCATATCCAAAAATCTTCAATCACTAATGTTTTCCTTGCTGCAAATGTCATGGATTTAAGTGAAAAAGAAAAGCATCAATTTCTCCCATGATCATTATTTCTATAACATTGTTGAGGCTTTCATCATCAAATATCATTGCTTTATTACCCCTAAAAAGGATATAATATCTATGCTCCATTATTTGCCCTACACTTAATAAGTTTTCATCCAATCCTGAAACAAGCAGCACTTCTTTTATATATTTCTTCCCAAGCCGAGTCTTTACCACTAGAGTGCCTTTTCAAGTTGCTTGTACGAGATCTCCACAGCCCATCTTAACTTTCCAAGTCATAGTTCTATCAATGTAGATTAGTTCAGATTCTTTGAGATGTCATATGGTTGCTGCAAGCACTGTCCACGAACCATACATTTCTATCTTGTAAACTTACAGAATGACAAGCATAGAATATAGTTCCTGTGATTACTCCTTCTTTCTTTGCATAGTTAGCTAATTGTTTGTGACTATGAATATCACAGTCCTTTGTAATATGGCTAAATTGATTGTATCTTCCACATCTTGGTTTTCTTTTATGCCTGCACAATCCAAAATAATACTTCTAACAACTTGACATTGTGGTTTTACACCGACTTAACTGGTCCCCCAGCAGTGTTATTCCAACTTGAGTTGTTGTATTATTTAGGTTTCTGTTTGGAGTCTAATTTGATCCCCTTTTGTCTTGTGATTGCCACTTTTAAGTGGATTTGCCCTATGAGCCATTATATGTATCATAGACTTGGTTATTTCTAACCTTTAAACTACTAAAGGCTCTCTTTGTTCCCATTAATTTATCTCTTTCATCATGCAAATCCTCCATCTTATCATAGAATTTAACAGATGCAATGACCTCTTCTACTCTTAGAACATCAAGATCTCGTGTTTCTTTAATGATGGACACAATGGACTTATATCTTCTACTTAGGCTGTGCATTTTTGTCATGGTTTTATATCATCATTTTGCACTTGAAGTATCAATAACTCCTTAACTAAAGCATGTTTTATAATAACATATCTAATAATA
>NW_011499931.1:6645-8377 GCF_000495115.2 Populus euphratica
AGCAGCCATCTAAGCTTTCATCATCTGACATTCTTAGGTACTCAAAATCTAATTTAACTGCTTGAAGTTTTACAACTTTTTCTTTTTTATCTCCTTTAAACTCTCTGCTTAAAATGTCCCAAGCTCATTTTGCAATCTTCTTATTTATGATGCAAGGGAAAAGCTCATCAGTTAATGCTCCTTGAATGAGACTCAATGCCTTTGTATTCTTTATTTTGTTTTCTTTGGAGGTCGTGGATGTTGTTAATGAGGTTTGCTCAGCTTCGTTCTCTTCATCTCCAGAGCCTTTTGTAACCTCAAGTGCTCACTAAGGTTGTATTTCAACCTCTATTACATCCTATAGATCATATGCTATAAGGATAATCTCTATTTTTGCAGCCCAAAAATCATATTTTATACCATTGAATTATGGAGTTCGTAAATCTACTTCAACAGAACTTGATCCCACCATTTTTGTAAGTGAGGCTTTGTGACGTAATTAATGAATATGATCTCACAATTTACGCCCCTCTCAGGAATCAGACTAGCACTCTGATACCATGTTTGTTTTTAGTTTAAAAGAAGAGTTTGTAGAAGAAGAATTTTCATAGAGGGAAAAAAAATTGAGAAATGTTATTGTATTCCACTATATTTATCTGAGCAGGAAACCTGCTTTTATATATGATGCATGCTTCGAATAACTGAATCCTAGAATCTAGAAATCAACTCATCTTAATCATTTAATGATTGAGGGCTACGATTCTTACACATGTAAGAAATTGTTATAACAGAAAAATAACAAAAAAAAACTGACTGTAACTGTTGTAACTTTCTTTGACAAAAAACTCCTTTTATTTCTTCATTCTTCTCGTTATAGCGCGTCCGATTTACTTCTAAGGCTCGAAATCCAAGTAATCAGCTTATCTTTCAACAATTTTATCTTCTTTAGTTTCTTGACTGCAATTTTAAACTTTCAATGTTTATTTTCAGCCTTTCACCCAAATCTCAAAGACTTTCTATCCTCTATTGTCTGAAATATAAAAAATGTCACCAAAAACATCTTCCCCTAATTAGCATTGATAAGAACATTTCCACTCATTTCATTATATCGTTTTTATGCTGGGGAGAAACCAAAAAAAGCAAGTGGCCCCATCTGGGATCATACTAAATTCAAGTAGGTAAAAAATTAACGGTCAGTGTGTATATATATATTATTGCATCAATCTATTAGCACAACATTTTTTGTTGATGCTTGTCCATCAGTGTATATATTACTCTTACCTCTAGGAGGTATTTTATAATATTAAAATATAGTAGTTAACTAGCATAATTGATGCAATACTAAATATTTTGATTATATGATTAAAAGGTTATTACAATCAATTTTAATTGAATTACAATCAATTACAATCTCATGACTTGTGCTAATAATCCCTCTTAAGAAAGACCATATCTATTACTCTTGTTCAACTTAACAAGTGAGTCATTAAAGGCTTCATCAGTAATAACCTTTGTCACAAGATTATCTAACTATTATGTAGTCTTTATAAATGAAAATTCAAATGTTTTCTCTATAAATTTTCCATATATGAAATTGTAAATCTCTACATATTTAGTTTGGTTTGGTCATGTTATATGATTTTTTTTATGAGTTTGATAGTTAACTAATTATCACAATATAAGTTTATATCATCTTTGGAAGAAAAATCAAGCTCCTATATAAGACCTCGTTTGTTTGCTGAAAACATTACCT
>NW_011499931.1:9084-24245 GCF_000495115.2 Populus euphratica
ATTAATTAGCGGGGTTTGCTGGCACGCCAGACACCCCAATTATTGAGGACCAGCACCTCCTGACCTTATTATTATCCACAACCATAAAATAAAGATTTATTTAAAGGCATGTCCTTTCATTTTATTTACCTTATGAGTTTTTGTTTTTATGTTAGAATTTTTTTTTTAAATATTTCTTTTCAAAAATATATTATTGATTTTTTAAATATTTTTAAATAATTTTGATGTAGTGATATCAAAAAATAAAAAAATAAATATAAATATAAATTATTTTAATATACATTTACTAAACATTTAAAAAACACTCTCTTTATCGAACATATACTCCAACTGGACATGAGCTCATTGACTATTGCAATTTTATGCCTTAAATTATCGGGATCTTGATCCCTTGTATTCTAAACATTTTTGGACTCCAGTAGGAAAGTGCTTTAGTTTATGAATTGATAGCAATTGTAGGATTATATTTTATTTTTATTCTTTCTGAAAAAAGAAAATATGAGAGTTTTAAATTTAAAATCTTTTCAAGGAAAGGGTTGTACGAGTACCCGTTGAATTGCAGGTTTACTGGCTTGTAACTATGATGTCGTGTCTAGTAATATCAAGTTTTTATTTTTCTATTTAAACCTATATAATTATGTTGGGAGGATTTTGATTTTAACGTTGAACTGCAGATTTTGAATTTAAATCTTTTTGCTATAAATTTGATTAAAAAAAAATCAAGATTTGAAAGTTATTCTTACATCATGCTACAATTATGTTGGGGGGATTTTGACAAGTAAAACTGTGAGGAATTTTTAGCAATTCATTCTGCATGTTTATTGTCGTCAAATAATAGCTGGATACATGCATGCATAGATCTGCTGTTTGCTGCGAAATTCAAGCGTGCAAACTTTTGAGCGTACATTGAAAGAAATTAACAGAAAGCTCTCTTAATGTAAACTAAGGTATTGGAGACCTGAGACCTTCTTGAGAAGATAATGGATGCTGAGGATGGTGTCTCTTCGAGGAAGAAAGCCTTTCGCCCGCTTTCGAAACTCTCCTTGCAAGGTGTTGGACAGTTTTATTGGCATGTAGCCTGGGAAATTTTGAAGCTATTCTATCCTTGTACTTCAGTACCATGTACAAGACTGGTCGATGGGTTAGTAAAACGAATAACAGTGCAGTCAAATCCCACCATTTGGAATGATTCAAGGGAACTCCGAAAACTGTTTGTAGGATTGTTTCTCCCTTCACCTTTGAGTTTCCTGGAAGTAAAGGATCAAACTCGAGCCCAATCATTTCGTTCTTGTACTCACCCTATGTTTTCAGCAAGGTTTTTGAATCAGCCTAAAGGTTTTTGCAGTTCAGGGATAAATTATTACAACTCTGAAAATGTACCTGGATTGCCCATGTCGCGAAACTGATGTAGGAGACTGGGTAACGCCAGAAGAATTTTGGAAGGTCTGGTACAGGTCTGAAGATTTCAGATGCCATCATCATAAAGACCTGCAGAAAAGCATGTGTTTTTAGTACTGCATTAACTAACAAATTAAACTTTTGGAATCAATCACTTTAATGCTGGAAGGTTGAACTTCACTTACAATTACACCGGTTCCAATACCAATGCCCATCAAGACATTAGGCACCAGAGATGCAACAATCATCATACAAGTTTCTACGACAGAGAGACAGCAAAAGAGATTGATGCAGAAAAAGGCATAGTGAGGAAATCCTGGATGAAATTTCACCATGTAATAGATTATTGTTCCTGAAAGAAGAGATATGGCAAGCAAGAATGGGAATGATGAGAAGAAGTTCGACAGCACAAGCACAGCCTCTCCGTAATCTCCACCCAACCTTTCTCGACGAAACACCTGAAATGTAGTGCGAAGACAAAGAACGACGAAGAAAGCTTAGTTGAAGGCACTCGATCCTGTATTGAAAAATGAGAATCAACAGCTTAGTTTACCTTCATTTCTTCAATGAAAAATGGTAAGCCTCCACAGGACAAACAAATCATGAAGCCATAAACAAAACACACACACTTTGCTCTTTCCAAAATCGTTTCACGATCCCTTGCACTGTTGAAAAAGAGGACACCAATGCTTATTGATATTAAGACATAGAGAACCATCCTCAGCCAATAATAGCCCATGTCTCTGTGCATATTAACAAAAGATCGGCGTGTCAGAGTAGAAAGTTGCTTCCAAGAGCTAGCATTGATTCTCTTGTTCGGTTCAATGGCAGGTTCTTCCTGTATTGCAGTGAACATTCAATAAATCAATGGCTTGATGCAAAATGATTTGGCCACTATGCTCAAAAAAAAAAAATCCGAACGCCAAACGGCCTTTCAGTGTTAAAAGTGCCTGGGAAGAGACAAGAGATAGAAGTGTGAGGGTTGATTGTCGTAAAATTCTATGGAACTCTCTCAATATTTCTACACGCTTCACAGCTTGGTTGATAATCCTCAGTAGACTTTCATTCAAAGACAAGCAGATTAGAATGGGTAGAGTTATCGACCATATATATTTGTGTGTAGCGTAACCCGGCAGACGAGTGCAGGGATCACATGTTCTTTGACTGCTAGTTTACAAGGACAGGTCGGGGTGAGATTCTACAAAACTGTATATCCTAAGTATATTCTGGTGTGCTTGCCTCTTATCTTTTATGGAAAGAGAGAAACAACAGGTGGCACTCTAAACAATCATCCTCGACAGATAACATATCTATTTTGTTTGATGTTTGCTACGATTGGGAGTTGGTTTAAATGTCTGTAGTAGGGAGACATTTCATTATAAAGAATTTTCTTTGTAATAGGGATTCGCTCCTAATTAATTTCTGTTTCCCTGATAAATGATATACATTCATTCTTGAAAATAAATAAATAAAAGTAAAAATCCGACTACAAATTTAGATACGCCAAAGTTAATGAAACCAGTTACTGAGATTTCTTGAATTCTTCTTCTTGTATTAATTGAAAACTCAGAGCACTTGTACTTCTCAATAAGTGTTTCTCTGATCTCCGCAGTTTTCATCTTTACCGAATTACTTGACGATTCTGGGATTGCCTGTAAGGAACCATAAAAGAAAGAAAACATAAAGCTATCCTGTGGAGGATCAATAGAAACAGCTTTGAATAATCAACAAATTCTGACTTTAAACTTACGCAGATGTTCTGATATCGCAAAAGAGCTTCGGCAATGATATCAAAGTCCAAATTTATACAACGCAGGAAGTGATCAGAAGGATTTCTGTTTGTTGGACAAGGGAATCCGGCTTCTGCGAAAAACTGTTTTGATAGATATTATAAAAGCAGTGCTTTTTTAAAAAGTTCCTGTCTGGGTTTTAACATAAAACTTGTATTCACGGACCTTCACTGCCATTTTCGCTTCTCCGAAATAGACAGTTTCTCCTCCTGAGAGAAGCAGCAAATCATCTAAAAGATTGAAAACATCGCTACTTGGCTGATGAATGGAACAAATGACAATCTTTCCATCATAAGCAATGCTGCTAAGAGCTCTTATCACAAAGAAAGCTGAGGCACTATCCAGGCCAGTTGTAGGCTCATCAAGGAGCATAATATGTGGACGTGTTAAAATTTCAACACTAATGCTAAGTCTCTTCTTTTCACCAGTGCTTATGCCCCTTAAATGCCAATTTCCAATCTTAGAATCAGCGCAATCTTGAAGACCCATCTCCATTATTGTGTTGTCAACAATACCATCTATCTCGTCTTTAGTCATTTTCCTAGGAAGCCTCAAGTGAGCCGAGTAAGTAATTGTTTCTCTGACTGTAAGGGTTCCCAAGAAAAAATCTTCTTGAGTAACGTAAGACTGAAATTTGAAGAAACATATACCAGGTAAGATGATAAACAATATTTAGCAGTCCTTTCAATATTTGATGTAAACAGAAGGAAACAAAGCAAGACTTGAAGAAGTAACCCAAGTTATTAGAGGTACTTCGAACTCCTATTTTTCAACAGTACTTACAATATCTCTGCAGCCTATGCTGCTTCTCTTGGCATTGATAAGGACTTTTCCACTCAATTTAACATTTGAAGAAAGTCTTCCTGTTTATCGGATCAAGTAAGAAAATCGGAACAGAATCATAACTCATGTATAGTTTGAACACGCAGAATTCCAATATCTACAAGTTGCAATATGTTCATTAACCATCCACAAATTATTTTCAAAAATATGTTCTTGAAGGTTGATGAGGAGAGACTTATACCAGCCAATGAGTCAAGTAGCGTGGATTTGCCGGACCCAGAAGGTCCCATGATAGCCATGATGTGGCCTGGTTCAGCATAACCACTAAGATCACTTAGCAATTTCCTCGTTGAACCACTCGTGATCATGCTAGGTAGCTCCACCGTGAGATTTTCCCATACCAAGCACATTGTTTTGTCTCCTTCAGTTTCTTCACTGCAATGTTAAACTTCCAACGTTTGCATCCACGCAATTCTTAATGACTTTCTATCCTCCAATAATTGACATCAATTAAACGCAATTAAAAGTGATTTGAACTATTCAACGAACATGCAGTGCTTTGTTCCCCAAAAGTTAACATTAAATAAAATAAAAATAAAAATTAGATTAGTGTTTTATTGTACATAAATTCATTATTACTCTTAAAAGTATATTTTTATCAAGGTTTTATATCATTATTTTGTACTTCAAATATCAATAACTCCATAACTAGACATATTTTATAATAACATATCTAATAATATAAAATATCTTTAATTTATGGTAAATATTCATCTTAAATGCAGGTCTATTACATAAATAAAAGGATTGATTGATAAATTTAATTTCTGAAATTTATAAATAAAAGAATTGATTGATAAATTTAATTTTTGAAATTTAGAAGACAAAGAGAGGGCGAAGCTTAGAAAAGAGATCCTGGTTCAGTCTAACTGGAATATTGTTCGGTCATTGGATCATAACTGGTTTCAAGTTCAAATTATAGAAACAACAGATAAGTCTGAATCTGTCCTCTAGCCCGAGCACTATTCATAAAACATAGGACTAAAACTTTCATGTAAATCCAAGATTTAAAAAGGTCATTTTCAAGTTCAAATTATAGAAATAACAGATAAATTCAAATTTATTCTGCAGCCCAGACACTGTTCAGTGTTTAGCCCATAACTCAAGTTCTAGAAGTCCAAATGACCTCAATTTTTTTAAAAAAAAGATGAGACAATTTCCCAAAACTTTTATGAATCAAGTCTATTCAAATTTTGATATTAACATTGATATTTTGTTTAGACAAGAAGATAAAGATCATCACCAAGTCAATATGTGGTCATCCACTCAACAATTAGTCAACAAATCAATAGTTTTCAATTTTATCCTATGAAATGAGGTATTTGTCATGCATCTAAATAGCTTGATTTTCAGATCAAGATCATGTTCTTGCTCTCTTTATATTATAATGCTTAAGTTTTGCTAATATTAATCTCTTATTTATACTTCTTTATATTATAATGCTTAAGTTTTGCTGATATTGATCTCTTATTTATACTTCTCACTTCTTTTCCTTTACTTAGTTAACTATTATCTTATTTATATTTCTCTCTTTTATTGTATTTAGTGTTAAGTTTATTATGTCAAGGTGGAAATATTACACTAATGGTGTAAGAATAAGTATAGTATAAACTTAACATGGATTTTAATTCATGATACTAAGATGTTTTGTATTTGTTATCTTGTTCACTTTTAATACTTTGTTTGTTAGTGATTAATCTAGATTTATATTATATAACCCTTGATACAATAAATACTTGACACTTTTATAGTCCAACTGTATAGTGTAACCGACACCTGTGCTATGAAAGGAACTCGATTTGTCATTAAAATATGTTATAATCATGAATAATTGATAATATTTACAAGTATTAGTATTATTCAAATAAGATAATTAATGTAATCATGTTTATAATTTATAATCTGATTGGAACCTCTTTTGTGTGTGGTTTCCAGTTGAATAAAAAAAAAATTATATTATACTTGTTTGAAATATCATTAGTAGATCATTTAACCTTGACAATTATTTTATCCTAGTTTAATTCTTACATTAATCTTACATCTCAAAGTCGTCGTCGTCGTCATCATCATTATTTATAATTTATATAGTTAACCTCTCTAGAGTTCGACCCCGGTCTTGCCTGCTTATTTGTTACTTCAACACTTCTACAGTTAGGAGAAGACATCAATCTTTTGTCCGTGTTAATTCATATATAACTATAGATTCGCATAGTGAAATGATTATTTTGTTCTAACAAAAAATCATTTAACTAGCTATTAGGAGCAAAATGATCTTTTTAATATAGTCTATTTGTTATTATCATATTAATTAGAGACAAATCAATCTTTTTATATTTTAGGTGTATAATAAAATTACTTAAATACCTTTGAAAGTAACAAATTGGGTTCTAGTGGCTTGTTGGTCTTTTACTGCTATGTTTGCACATTAAAATGACTATATAACCTTTAAAAGCAAAAAATTAAAACAAACATAGGTATTTTTGTCTTTTTATCTTTGTTTTTTAGTTATGATCAATTTGAATAAGAAGCAATTCAATATTTTAAAAAATATAAATATAATTAAATAAATAAAAGTGGATGACGCTTGTAGCGTCTCTTAATGGTAAAACATCATCTTTCATGATTATCTTGGAACCTGTTAGCCTTGACATCAAATATTCATTTATATATATATATATATTGATGATAACAATAAAATAAAAAATGAACTAATAATTTTTCTTGTTTAGAATAAGTTTTAAATAGGTTTATTTAAAGAATGTATCAACAAACATGACATATTCCGTGAAGAAATCAATCAAGCAGTACAAGAATGAAGCAAAGTAAAGACCTAGATTAAGTATTCATTTCAAGTGCTTAACGTAAATCTTTATATCCTACTTGATAGCACAATTAAAATGAACTCACACATTTCACTCTCTATGCATTTAAAAGATTGATTAATTATATGATAAAATCTAAGATAGCTGATTCTAAGAATTCACCTAGGTTAATCTGTCAAAATTAGAATTCTGCATGAACTGGTCAATCTTTTAGTGAGATCAAATAAACCAGCTGACTAATTATTCTTCTATGATGAACACCTGAAAATTTTACAGGAATTGATTGACCGTTCAGCTTGACTAGTTTGAACTTGTTGATTGTATGAGTTGTCATTTGGATTATAACTAATATAAACAACTAGTTTTTCTTATAAACATATATATAGCTTATCTAATTATAAAATTAGAGAGTGGTTTCTATATATATAGTATATACAAGCTAATCTAAAAGTAAATACACTTTAAAATTCTTAATCCCTGATTATATTTAGTGTTATTAAACCTTTATAATCTAGTATAAAAGTATTCAATCTCATTCTTCAAAAAGAGATTGTTAGGTTCCAAATATCATTTATGTATCAAAATTTATAAAATAAAATTATTTGAAAGTTCCTATAATCCTATTAAATAGATTTATAGTTGTTTATGAATTTATTACCTGAAAATCTATTCTTCTTCATCTTTGAATAATTCTTTAAAAGTTGGGTTATTGCAAACCACAAGTGTTGTCTTGCCTCTAATAATAATCCACAAAAATTACCTGTGAGAAATCTTCTAAATTCCTATATAGAATAGAGGGATTGTTATGCTTAGAGTACTAGCTTTAATATCTTATTATTCCTTGAAGAAGAGATTGTTGGGCTTCCAAATATTGGGTTGTTGCAAACCACAAATATTGTCTTGCCTCTAATAATAATCCACACAAATCACCTATGAGAAATCTCCTAAATTTCTATATAGAATAGAGGGATTGTTATGCTTAGAGTACTAGCTTTAATATCTTATTATTCCTTAAAGAAGAGATTGTTGGGTTTCCAAATATCATTTAGCAAGTGATGGTACACAAACCTTTTTTTAAAAGAAATTTTTCATTAAAGATATTAGAGGTTTTTAAATGACTGGGAAAGCATGATATGTAGGCATTTTAACTGATCTTTCATAATAACTTACAAGGTCCATTTTCCCCCTCCTAGTTCTTGTGCTCCATAAGAAATTGATCAAGGTTATGCATAACCCACACCAAATCTTGAATCTTAAAAGTGACCTTCTGATAACTATATGATCGGGCCTTGTATTTTGCATTACCATTAGGGATTGCTTCTTTAACTTAATTGTAGACCCTCTAAAAATATTCTATAATGTGTTGGGCTCTCAATTATCATACATGTAGAAAAAAGTATGAAACAAAATTAGTTGGGAGTCTCTAAAATCCTGTTAAATAGATTCTCCTTAAAGGTTGAATTGTCGCAAATCATAACTTGTCTAATTATTCGGCCTCTAACAGTAATCCTCATGAATCACCCATGAGAAATCTCTTAAATTCCTATTTAGAATAGAGGAATTGCTATGTCTAGAATGCTAGTTGTAATATTGTGTTTGTGTAGTTTTTTTGTCTAATAAACTACTCTTTTTTCTTTTTTCTTTTCACTTACAAAATAATAGGTTTAGATTTATATCTATAGGGATTCCTAAAAATCCTATAATAATAATAATAATAATAATAATAATAATTTTAGAAATTTATTTAATCAAGTCTTTATTTGATTTTTCTAGATTTAGAAGTATAATCTCTATATTAATTATATTAGGGTCCTTAATTTTTAAAATATATCTTAATCAAGATATAATTGATTAAATCATCTTAATTTAATTTTTCACTAATAATTCTTAGTATAAGTGGCCTATTAAATTCATAATATATTGGTCCAAAAATAAAATAAAATTCTAATAAAATAATTTAATTCATTATCAATTCATCAATTAATTAATTATTATACTATCAACAATTTTATCTATCTTGTCTTTGGTCATTTTACTAGAAAGTGAGTCGAGTACGTAAATGTTTCTCTGACTATGAGGTTTCTAAGAAACAAATATTCTTGAGTAACGTAAGACTGAAATTTAGAGTAACATATAACAGGTAAGATGATAAACAATACTTCTAACTAGTATTTTTCAATATCTCTGAAGTCGATGCTTCTCTTGCCATTGATAAAGACTTTTCCACTCCTTTTAACAAAGTCTTCTTGTTTATGGGTTCAAGAGAGAAAACCAAAACAGAAAACAAGTTCATAACTCATCTATAGTTTGAACATGTAGGACCATTAACTATAAGCTACAATACGTTCATTAAAATATATTTCAAAAACTTTGTTCTTGGAAAAAAACCTTTTGGTAAAATATTTTTGAAAAATTGAATTTTCTTTTTTATTTCAAAAATAATTTGATGTTTGTTTAACACAACATTTAGATACCCTTTTATAAGGTGGCAAACAAATCATTCAAGCAATTTTATATTTTGAGATGACTAAATAATTTTGAACGAAGACATGAAAAATAAAAAACTCACTTTCCATGTCTTTTGGGCTATATATTAGCTGCATACATAATCGTTTATAGTTTAATTTTCTACTCATTAATACATGAAAACATAAGTTTTATACAAAAGCTTTAAACCATTACATTAGACAAGGATAAAATTTATCAAGTTAATTGCTTGTGCTTAAAATGAGAAAAAAACAAAAAAAAAACCATCTTTATTAACATTAGATGTCTAAAAATATATCCCTTGTGATCTCCATTTAAGCTTTAAATTTATTTCATAAAAAATCTTACTACCATCACATCTCATATTGGAGGCAAATAAAAATTGTTGGGCAAATAAAAATTGTTGAGATTAAGAGTTGATAATGACTAAGATCACAACTCTTACTAGGGGCAAATATAAATTCTAAAAAATCAAAAGTCAACTAGGATTACACGCTATACTAAAAGGGCAAACAGAAATTTAAAGATCAAAACTGAAGTAAGTCTATGAAAAATTCAAAAAGTCCGAGAAATCCAAATGCTAGGTGCATACCAAACTGAAGTGAGGCTGTGAAAAGTTCAAAAAACCAGAGAAATCCAAATATTAGGGGGCATGCTCAAATTAAAAAAAAATTAGGGTCAAAACAAAATAAGAATATTCAACCAAAGCAAACAAAAAAGACAAATAAAAGAAATATGATGAAAACAATATTGAAAGACACAATGACAATGATCTTGAATCTTTAAAACTTTGAAATATTTGTTGACCCTAATCTTGAATCTTTAAAACTTTGAAATATTCGTTGATGACCCTATAAATATTTTTCTTTCATAGCCAAGAGTTGTAACTTGTATTATGTGAATTTACAAAAATCATTTCCAATATAAATGGTGTTCTAAGAATGTGAAAGAAGTTTTTCACAAGAATTACAATATTATAAACAAAGCTACTAGTTATTATTTATATTGATAAAATAAATGCTAAAAATAAGATAATTGTTTTCTCAATAAAACCTCAAATTTTATTCTAGCCTCTTATTTTGAAAAAAAAATAACATAAGATTAACTTATCATATACCTTCACAATTTCAGTCATGCCTGAATGAAAAATCAAGTTATTATTTTTATAAAGATTAAACCTCTTGAAAATTGTAAAAAGCTTAAGATAAAATTATTTTAACCTCACATTAGAAAATATTTTGCTTTCAAAACACAAGAGCCAAAGTCTTAGGATGTTTATCAAATCCATGAATAGCCTAACTTTGAGCTAACATTTTTTTTTCATCAATGAAAAATGCATGAAAACTACATTTTGTGTTGAATGATATGCATTGGGTTTACAATCAAAGAAATTCTTTAAAAATTACATTTTTATGATTTTTTTTGCAATAATAAGATTAGAATGGATAGAACCTTTGAAATTTGCATTTTGATTCCAAAACAAGAAAAAAAGAATTAAAACAAATGTGTTTAGAAAAAACAAAAAGAAAAAAAAAAGAGAAAGAGATAGATTGATCATCTCCGACTACAATAAAAAAAAAAAATGTATCAATACGAGGTTCTTGCTGAGAGGCATGCTAACCTCATATTAGAAAATATTTTGCTTTCAAAACACAAGAGCCAAAGTCTTAGGATGTTTATCAAATCCATGAATAGCCTAACTTTGAGCTAACATTTTTTTTTCGTCAATGAAAAATGCATGAAAGCTACATTTTGTGTTGAATGATATGCATTAGGTTTACAATCAAAGAAATTCTTTAAAAATTACATTTTTATGATTTTTTTTTGCAATAATAAAATTAGAATGGATAGAACCTTTGAAATTTGCATTTTGATTCCAAAACAAGAAAAAAGAATTAATACAAATGTGTTTAGAAAAAACAAAAAGAAAAAAAAGAGAAAGAGATAGATTGATCATCTCCGACTATAATAAAAAAAAAAAGATTTTTTGTATCAATACGAGGTTCTTGCTGAGAGGCATGCTATTTAGGAAATTTTGAGTTTCATCTTGTTGAAAGATTGAGATAGGCGCGAGAATATTTTTTATTTATTTATTAACTATTTAAAAGATGTTTTGAGATTAAAAATAAGTTTAATAAAGTTTCTAATATATTTCTTATGTGTTTTAAGGTAAACAAAATGTTAAAATAAGAGTTTTAAGGTAAACAAAACTCATATCCCATAATTTTTTTTTAGATTAACGTGGGTGTCCGGACCAGCTTGCGCGCACCACGACTAATCCCACGGGCCCTGAAGTTAACGACCATGTAAGCCTCCAGTGGCCATCATATGAGCAACCAAGGACTCGAACCTGAGACCACAGAAGGAGCAAACCCCTTGATCCCAAGTCCTTACCACTTGGCCACCACCTAGATGGTTACTCATATCCCATATTTATGGTTATTTGTGATGGTCAAATCTTAACCAATTGATAATGCATTGTCTTATTCATTTTAATAAAAGTAAATAGAGCAGGCAAAGTTTTGTTTATCTAATTTTTAAAAAGAAAGAAAACCCCATGTTCTAACCTGACTATTTATGTACATTGTGACATTTTTGTATTGTTCTAGATAGACTAGCCCATCCTTTCAAACTCATGTGTTTAGTCTTTTTTTTATATATCACCTTTTAAGTATTTTTTTTTTCTCCTTATATAATTCACAATACATAAAATAATAAAAATTATATTTAATTAAACATCATTCAATTTTGCCATAGTTTTCATATAAGATTATAACTTCTCCTAGTAATATTAACAATCATTTAGTTAATTATTATATATGAGCTTAATATATTAAAAAAAATCTAATTGTGGTCATTACTATTCAATAAAAATAAAATTTTTATTTTCTTTTATTTTTCATATTTCTTGTGTAATTTATTATATTAATTATTTATTTATTTTCCTTTCAATTGCATACAAAACATTGAGAGATTATTTTTATTTAAAAAAAGATTTACTTTTTTATATCATAATAAGTTTTTTTGTTCAATAAATAATGTGGGTAAAAAACAACAAGTTTATGTTAAATTACAAAATAAATTCATAATGATAAAAATAAAAATAATTCTTTTCAAGTTTATTAAAATAGTAAAAAAAATCTTACAAATTAAAAAGTTGAATGAGAATAAAATTGAAAAAAAATATAATTTAATAATTTATCTCAAATAAAATAAATAATAACCAAAATAATAGAGATCAAATCTAACAAATAAAAAAATTAAAAGATAAAGAAATTAAAATAATAATAATAACTATTTTATAAATTATTTCAAATAAAATAAGTAACAATTAAAAGAATGAGGATTAAATTTAATTGATAAAAAATTTCAATTAAAACATAATAAGGGAAAAGCAAATAACAATTATAAAAATGAGGACCAAAATTTAATATAAAAATTAAATTCTAAGAGATGAAATTAAAAAAAATCTTCAAAACAAAATATATCTAGTAATAAAAATTTTTAAGGATCAAATTTAATATAATCAGCAAATAATATAATATTTTTAATTTTTTTATAATTTCCAGAAAGTATTTTTTATTCAAATTTTTTTAAAAAATATTTTTTTGAAAACTAAACCAAATTCTTTTTTAACTAGAAACTATTTTTTATTAATTAAGTTTTTAAATAACAAATAAATTTTAAAAAATAATTTTTAAAAAACCATTTTCCGCCGAAGAAACTCTCCCTAATATTCATATTCAAAGCAGTTTATACATCCCTATCCCTCAACCAAATTTGTCAGTTTTCATTCTAATGACCCGACAGGATGAGCAAGCCCCATAAATTCACTTTGAAATTATAAAATCATCGCGTCGTGGCCCTGTGTAGAAGCAGAGAGCTTTGAAATAATGAAGTTCTGAAAACAACTACTTGTTCCCCACAGCTACTCCTTCTGATGCAAACCAACCATGGCAGCTCGGATTCCAAGATGCAGCAAGCCCCACCATGGCAACTCGGTTTAGGGTTTACGATGCAAGGAATAATGGACTTAAACATATTTCATACCCATGCTCACACACATTGATTATATTTCATGCAATTTTTTTTTTCTATATCATTTTTCAACGGATACGTCCATAAATTCTTAATAAATATCGAGTTATATACTTGATTATGTTGTTATTATTAATAACTGAAAAACTCAATTCATAAAATTTAATTTGAAATATCCAATTATAAAAATAAAAAAAAAGTCCCCTTTTCCATTTTACTATCTTTACCAAATTGATCAACCAAATCTCTCTCCGCTGCAGTTCAGAAGAAAATTATTTCCTATATTTTTAGGTGTTTCTGTCGGCTTTTAAGGCTGGAGTTTGTAGTAATCCAACAGTAGTGGCCCACTTTATGTTTCCTGCCAGGTCTGAATTTTGATATTAAGAGGCCCAAATTGAAAAAAAAAGAAAAAAAGAATGAAATTCTACGTTTGCGATGATCAAGGGACCACATAAATTGACCCGTAAATTGAACATTTCAAGCCACTCGTCACCTTTTCAACCACAACTTATAGTATACAAAAGTAACTAATTAAGTGGTAAGGACTTGGGATCAAGGGGTTTGCTCCCTCTGTGGTCTCAGGTTTGACTTCTTGGTTGCTAATATGATGATCACTAAAGGCTTACATGGTCGTTAACTTCAAAACCCATGGGATTAGTCGTGCTGCGCGCAAACTGACCCGAACACCCACGTTAATCTAAAAAAACAATGAAAATACACGATTTGCTCGTAATAAATCATTAATTTTAAGTTTTATAAATTTTAAAATTATTTGAAGTTTATATAATTATTAATTTTAAAGTTTATAAAATTAATGGAAGTATATACAAGTTGATATGAATATTTATATTAATAAAAAATTAAAATTAGAATTCATTTTTATTTTGAATTCTAGTTAAAATTATCATGGATAACAATATTTATTCTTCATGATTTTTTTACTATTTTAAACTTTATTTTTCAATTTTATCCAATTAATTTCAGATCACTTCAATTTATGTATCACTATGCGTCTCTTTTATTTCCATTCTATCTCATAGTCAAGATCCATGAAAGTGTTCCGTGTGCAAATTAGGCATTGATTTTATATAAAGTTTAATTTGTTGCTAGAAAAAAAAATTGAAAGAACAATAACAAAATTAAAAAACAAAACTTGCATTTCATTTTTTTTGTTTAGAGGTGTGAAAACTATAGTTTGGTCCTTATTATTTGAGAATTTTATATTTTGATTTTAAACTTTAATTTATTTACATTTTTATTTTTATATGTTAAAAGATAAAAAAGAGAGTCATCAAAAAAAATTATTCAGTTAACATCTAGCAATAAAAAAAATCAATCTAAATATCAATGAATTTGTATTAAAAAATGAAGCTTTATAGAGGAAGCTTAAAATTTTTATCTTGTCAAGAAATTTTAAAAAAAATAAACTGAAAAGTATTTTTGAATCAATAATATATTTTAGGTCTGATTTTATAGTATTTTAGAATTAAAAATATTTTTAGCAAGCAATATTGAACTAACAATAAATTGTTTTTCCTAAAAAAAAAAAGAGAAAAAAAAGAACAAACATGCAAGCTCGTTGTAGTGCCTGAGCTCTTTTTTTATAAAAAAATTATTTTTTAGTTTTTTTTATTTTAAATAAAATTCATAATGAATAAAACAATTATAATGATATTTAAAATATTATCTAATTTCTCAATAGTTTCAAATAAAATTATATATATATTTTTTATAAGGATAATATTATACATGGATCTAATGTGAAACTTTTAAAAAACTCTAG
>NW_011499931.1:24427-86597 GCF_000495115.2 Populus euphratica
GATTTGCTCTAATTAGTTAAAATTAGATAATATAAATATTACATGTAAGTAAATTGAAAAAACTTAAAAATTCAATATTAAAATTTAAAATTTTTGAAATTCACCTAACTAAACTCGTATATCCTATACTATTTTTGTTTTTATATTTCATAATTTATAAATTAAATATTTATTTTTATTTTATTCTGAAGTAATTTTGCTGTAAAGTTTAAATATTTATTTTTATTTTATTTTGAAGTAATTTTGCTTTAAAGTTTTTTTAATGATGAACTTATTATTAAATTTCTTTAATATAACAAAAAAATATGTTACTTAACTTGATTGAAGAAAAAAAAATAATTAGAATTTAATGATAATATAAGGTATAAAAAAATAAACCTAACATTGAAAATGTCATGTCACCTATAAACCATGCTATAAATTCATCTTTAAATATAGATCTATAAAAATTAGTAATATAAATACAACTTATGAATATTTATAAAAATTTTATTTAAACTCCATATATCGAACCCGTATGAATAATTTAAACACGTTAACAACTCTGACTCAAAGGCACTGAGTTTTATTTGCGTAAAGAATCTATGAACTATTTCCTATTTGTTAGGTGTACGTAAGGTTATATATCCAGAAAATTAGAAAACACATTTGGAATAATTCATCGGTGTTTAGGTTAATATTTTTATCAATATTTCGTTTGCAATGTCAAATGCCGACGAAATTTGTTACGGAATATTCACACCAATAATAAAATTTTACTGTCCAATTTTCGTTTGCTATATTTTTTTTTTGTTTGTTTAATTTCTTTTTCTGCATTCTTGTAACTTTTTATGATTATTTCTAATTTAATTTGACACACAAAAATTAAGTAAAAATTATAAAAGTAATGAAATGATTAAAATTGACTAAATTTACTGATTTTTATTTAGATTTTCTGTTTTTATTTAAAATATATATAAAAATAAATATTTTAAAGAGTATATTTCATGCTAAACCTAATGAATGAATATATTTCATGCGCACTTACAATATCTAAACTAAAGCTAAACCTAACCTTAAATTTCTTGAAGTTAATGTCACCTTTAGCAGACAAATTAATAAAAATGTATAAAATCTACTCTACAAATTCCCAAGTTGACATTTGAGTTACTGTTTGCTAGAATGATAACTTTAGTCGAATTATCGTGAAAGTCCATGGTTTGGGGCCAGGAGCATGCCGAAGCTCAGCTTCTTCTTTAGCTGTGCTGTGCACAAAGTGGCATGCAGGCGTGCACATTAATAGATATCATCACTTATTAGTAGGGTTGTGGTTTAATTTGTTCTTTATAAAAGAAATAATTTTTTTTATTTTGAATTAATTTTTTAATATTTTTAAATTGTTTTGATATACTAATACAGAAAATATTTTTTAAAAAAATTATTTTTTAATATATTTTTAAATAAAAAACTATACAGAATAATTACTTTCTTCCAAACAGCTTTGTATACCTTACGGAAATCATTCTCGCACACGCTTATGTATCATTAGTGAAAAATGCTACCATCTGCCCCATTTTCGTTCACACGCTGGGGTATTGATTTGCAAGATCTGGATTCATTTCTCACTTTATTATTTTGAATTCGAAATCAATGGAAATTATAAGGAAAAAAAAATCATAAATGACATATTGAATATACATACGAGTAGTAAATATAT
The DNA here is from genome assembly GCF_000495115.2 of Populus euphratica. Lineage (NCBI taxonomy): Eukaryota > Viridiplantae > Streptophyta > Magnoliopsida > Malpighiales > Salicaceae > Populus > Populus euphratica. Next base: position 26,124 of record NW_011499931.1, read on the forward strand.
TATATTAGGAACAAAAAAAATATAATGTTTTTATATAAGATATTTTTAAAAAATATTTTTCAATTAAAAATGTATGAAATTAAATAATATTTTTTAATAGAAAATAAAAATCATTAAAAATGTAGATACTTTACTCAAAATCTGTTTGATATGTGTTTGTGAATTGATGTATGTAACTCAATTTAAATGGTGGAAATTTGTAAAGTAATTTTCTTATATGATCCAAGCCCCATAACAAAATAAAAATGATTTGATTTGTTCTTTTGTTGTTTTTATTAGTGTATATTTTGTTTCATGAACGAGGAAAATATATAAAGTCTAAAGTCTAAACAAAAATACAAAGAAAGAAAATCAAATAGAAACCAAGCATCGTACAAGTCACTAACTAATTAATTAATTAAACAAGCATCTTCACCGTACATTACCTAATGACAATAAATCACGAAAACGAAGTCTTTGTTTCTTCTCTCATATTCGTAGTAAAAATATACTGAGTTCAGGCACTCCATTTCCTTCAGGATTCACCATATAATATGCCTCTGAGTCACGACTCCCTACAACTCGCTCAAACTTAGCCCTCATATACAACAACTCACCCTCTCCACCGTCGCTCTTACGCCCATCCTCCATCACCGGAATAACCCCAGCGCCAGCCGAAACACTCTTAACGGTTTCAAACACGTACCGATCAGAATATGTGCACCTCCGCGACACGGCTTGCCCACACTTCCTTCCATTACAATACATAGTCCATGTTGGTTCATTAAACAGCTTCCCCTGCCGGCCTGTCTGAACCTGAGGAGCACGAACCTTATCGCATTCCAGGGCGATCCTGACCAAACCTGACGACATTTCCATAACTAACATTGCCGTAGACATCGGAAGCTCTAGTAATAAGACCGGTTCAGAACCCGGGTCATCCTGGACTGCGAAGCTGACATGGCCATGGCGGTTTCCGAAGACGGTTCCAGTGACTTTCCGGCCAAGAGAAGGGTTTATGGACAGGTTCTGAGTTGGGATTGATAGCCATTTAGAGGCTGTAGGGATGATTATATTTGGGAAAGATAGAATCTTGAAAATTGAACTACAAAAACAAGCAAACCTTGAATAGATTTTGCTATTATTACGGCGTCGTAAAGAGATTTGAGAGTGATGATCTTCTTGTTCAGGGATTGATCTCATGTAGTTTGATGGGATTATTTGTCCTGTGCTTCTGCTGCAGCTACTATTTCTTTGGAGGCTAATCTGTTGGTGGTTCATGGTTAATTAATTCAGTTTCAGAAAGGAGTGAAGAAAAAGGAAAGAAAGAACGAAAAACAAGTTAGGATTCGAATCCAAGGAGCTAGTTTGAACAAGAATTGAAGATATATAATATATATTTGATAGAAAAAGGGAGGTTATAGAAGGAGATATTGAATCAAAGAGAATAGGATGGATTGATTTTGCGTAGGGGAGAGGGAAATTTGGGGTTTAGGGAGGGGAGAGGAGGAGAAATGGGAGATTAAAGAGGCCGACAAGGTGATGATAGTGTTTGGAGGTGGCCAATATAAAGGAAGACTATCGAGTGTCGTGGTGTGATGATGATCATTTCTGGTTTGTATTAACACTTTCATATGTTCCCTTGCAAAGCATCATTATGGCCCCTCATTCTCTAGGTGCTTTACACTATAGTCATTCATGATCTTCACCCTTATTATGTTTGTGGGTCAGCCCTTTTTTATTCAAATCTATCTTCTTACAATCACACAATTGGCTCGATTAAATCAGCTCATTATAGTTATCAACACACGATGACACCCAAAGAAATTTTGTAAAGGAGGATCGCTTTAATATAATTATTTTTATAATAGAGAATTATCCAGTAAATTTTACACATAAAGATTAACTCAGTTTTCCAATAACATCTCAATCGACCAAAATTCTTATTAGTCCCTTTTTCGATTCGCCATTAAGGTGATAATGTCCTTTGATAATCGGCTACTCTAAGAGCAAATCCAAGGGTTATAGCTGGATTTTCGGTATAATTAGTAAAGATCATTTGTTCTTGATAACTTGTTTTGCTTTATTTATTTATTTTCGTCCCACAGCAAAACAATTTCGTAGTATGTATGAGTTATGATTTAATTAATGTTAAACGTTGGATTAGAATCACAAGGGGTACTGTATATTTAAACACGATGGAGACGTATAATGGTATGCTTCAACAAATACATGCTTGAAGTGGTGTCCCAACGTATAGAGTCAAAATTTATATGCACAGTCGTGATCAAGAAAAACTTAATTACCAGGCTCTTAATGTACAATTACTACTTGTTGAAAGGTACTTGATACTTGCTGTACTATGGTAATTGCGCTACTTTGAATAAAGCAAATCCATGATTACATGCAGCTTGGAGTATGTTTTAAACCTCTAATTTTGATAGATGCATTGCAATATTGAATTAATTTCCTTTTAGATCGATATAATTTTGTTTTCATGGTCCATTTACATTGAATATATAGGACCACTTTCTTTAATTTCTATATGGGAGTGTGATATTAGTCTGTCTCTGCCCATCCGTAGTCTTTAATTTCTTTTAGATCGTTAGATTTTTTTTAGTGTCACATTAATTCTTTTCTATATATAGAAGCTAAAAAAAGGAAGACGAAACAGAAAAGAAATGGTCCCTTGGTTGATTTTCTTATAAGCATATTAATCAGTTCATAAACAAAGCATGGCTGAACATTTGTTTTCTCTTTGACCGACGAAAAAAAAAAAAATCTGACTTCTCTCCTGTCTTTCGAAGAATAAACTAGAATATTTAGTCACCATTTGCATAATTTTTATTACAAATACATTTTAGATATGTTTTTAAAATATATTTAAAATAAATTAGTATTTTTTCATGTTTTTTAATAATTTTAATACGTTAATGTTAAAAAAAAATCAATATATTTTTAAATAAAAAAATTTAAATGTTTTTATTACAATACCATACAAATATAACTTAATTTGTTATGTCTGAGAATCGATATAAATTACTTCCCTCACTTTGAAGAAAACATTCAAATCATAATAATAAATATACCAACAACTTTTTTTTCTTTATTAATTTCTCTTTTTAACAACCAAATCACTGAAAAAAGGTACATTCGGAGATTTGAAACCCTTCACACGTGGTGGGAGCTAGCCAAGACTTTTTTATTGCAACTTTATTTTTGAGATTCTGTCAAGTACAACACTAAAAATCATAAATGAGCAGATAATCTTCATTGACTTAGAAATTTGCAATATTTTTCTTTGCTGGATAAACGATATCCGTCATTGAAAGGGCAAATTTTACCTAAGAAGTTTCCTCTCGCATGGCGAGGCTACTATTATAATCCATATTTGCGTAAATGTAAACGACCTGTATAGATTACAGCCATATATTTATACAACTTCGAGTATAAAAATATATAGAGAGAAAGAGAAGGGACACAAGGGTGACGATCATGGTGATGAAGGTCAATGCAAAATTATGCGTGTGAGAGGCCACTTTGTCCCCATCCATTTGGAAACCTAATAAACTATGCTCAATTATTTCCTTCTATCCCCCTCCTTGGAACCAAACATGCTTACATGCGGTTTTATGTATATAATTAACCATTAATTACTTATTTATTCAAATTTAACAACATGATTAATAATCTATTTGGTGGCCTAACCCATGCATCATAGAGGACAAGCCTAGAGTCAATGGCAATTTTGTGCATGCCACATGGTGGGAATATTAGCAACAGCAGCTGACATTTCTTTTGTTTTCATTAACCATGCTTTAGCGTGTCTGTCTATTTTCTTTTTTTTTAATTCATGGAGGTGTTTTTCTTTTTAATTTACGGAGCTGTTCGAGTTAGCTTATGCATATTGTTAATTTACGGAGCTGTTCGAGTTAGCTTGTATATCTTGACTAATTTTTATGAATTTTAAAGTTAATAATTAGCTAAGCCTCCAAAAACTATCAATATTAGCAATTACAAAACTCAAACTTGATACCACTTGAAAAACAAATCTCTTAATCTCAAACTTTTTACTAATGAGTTACCTACTAGATAATTATGTATCTTTATTTTAGTTATTATTAGTTGTGGTCTTTAAAAAAAAATATTATTTTAACTTCATTAAAATTAAAACTTGAGATACAATTACATCTAAGCTAGTAAATAAAAGCTTTAATTTTTTAAATTAATTACATAGTTTTTTCTCTATAATTCAAAAAATAGCATTAAAATCAATATATATATATATATAAAAGGGATTGAGAATTCAAGGATTGGCTTTCATAATAAAGAATCTCATTAATTATCGTACTTTAATAAATTATGGTTTGGATTTATTAATTAGCCACTGAAATATAATGTTAAAGATTACATGGGTTTTTTTCCCCCTTAATGATAGAAAAGGGCCTCCAAGTGACCTGTGCTTTACTCTCAAGCCATGGACATAATTTAGGCAACGTTTGGTAATGCGATGTATACTGTATTTTTTTAAATTTTGATTTTTTTATTTAAAATAAATATTTTTATATTCTTAAATCATTTTGATCACAACTAGAAAATTTATAAATACATATATAAATATCAAGGAAATATTTCTGTTAATATATATGGAGAGAATTATAGTGAAAAAAATAATAATTAAAACAAAGCAAAACAAATGATGACGTGTTATTTATATCAATAAAATTACTGATGAAATTTATTTATTCAGTAAAATTATTAGTAAACTGTGAATATTGTTCATCATGTTAATTACACAGGGAATTACTAACGAAAAACTCTGTTGCTATTTTCTAAAGAACTCTAGAGTTGTTCACTTTCTAATTGCATTGTTAATTACTATTATTTACATACAAAATCATCAATAGATTAAAAAGTCATCGATATTATTTGGTAGTTTTTGAAACATTTTAATTAAATTAAAAATTTTAATTAAATATTACAGATGAAATCACTCATGGATTAAAAAGTTACCGGTAATATTTGGTGATTTCTAAAAAAAAATTATTACATAAAAAATTTAATTAATTATTACAAATAAAATAACCGATAAAATGATTAAAAATATTAATATTTAATTATCTGTAAGTAAAATAACATAATAAAATACCTAGAATCTCTAATTTCATAATAGACATGGCTCTTTTGTTCTTCTTGTTCTTCTTATTCCCCATATATAAAAAATATCAATATCCATTTCTTTCACTTTTCTTCTCTCATCAACTCCTACTCTTCTTCTCCATGCTCAGGTATGTATTCTTCTCATTTCTTCTCAGTTTTTTTAATTAATATATTTTATGAATTTGTTTTTTTTCTTAGCTTCACTTGCAACCACATTAAGGTAAGATTTTTTTTCTTTTTTCCTATTTTTTCATTATATTTGTTTATTTTATTTCATTTTTAATTTTTTTTCTTAATAATTTTATGAATATTTTAGTAGGATTTTTTTCATATGAGATCAATTTTTAGTTGATTTATTTAAGAATTTGTAAATTTTTAGCAATCGCAACTTTATTTTTTTATATGAATTTTTTTAGTTGAATTTATTTTTTCATGTTATTTATCTGTTGCAAATTTTTTTGAGTTGATTTTCTTCTTCTTCTTTACCAAGAATTTTGAGTATTATAGAGTATTGATTTATATTAATTTAATTAATTTATAGTTTTATAAAATAAGTTTTTTAAAAAATATTTTTAAATAATTACCGACAAAATTTATACAATATTTTTCCGAGAAAAATACTGATAGAATGAAACGAGTAATTTTTTTTAGAACCTTTTCCGTCAGTAAATTCATCGGTAATAATATATTTTGATTGCTAATAGACTTGCCAACGAACAAAAAATTACCAATAAAAGATTTACTGATGGAGCATTTCAGTCAATGATTTCATTAGTAAATTAATTACTAACAAAATGATAGTATAAATACTAACTGAAAATTTCATCGGTAAATATTAAAATTGTAGTAATAATGAAAATTTCATCGGTAAATATTAAAATTATAGTAATAAATATGCTGATGTTAAAAATAATTTTTTTTATTTTAATACTTTTTTAATAAAATACATTTTGAAGCATCACTATTATCATATCCTCAAACATATGCTTAATTATATATTGGACAAGTGGGCATTTCTTCCCCTCTAATATTAGATATAATGTCCTGGTCTTTCAGAAGAAGTTGACTCTTGTTTAGAATAAGATTAAAATTAGTAGAAAATCGGACTCATTAACAAATATATAAGAGTCGTAAGCATTATGGGGCCATGAGATCACAAAATTTGTTTTTTTTTATTATTATTATAAGAATAGATGAAGATGGACCTCAAAGATCTCTTTTTGAAAGGTCGTTTTTCTGAGCCTTGTTATTGGATATTAGGGACTGAATAATTTTGTAATAAAATATGTACCAGAAGAAAAATAGAGATGGAAGTAAATGATTTGCTAAAATGATTTTTATAAGAATACTCCAATTTAGATAGATGTTAATGGTTTTTTTAAGATCCAGTTGAATAACAGACTTTTGATCCAAAGATAATATTTGGTCTCATGAGAGCCAATACTATATAAAAGAAACTAGTCTGTGTGTCGTTCCACCTAGTGGGAAAAGGCTTGAGCAAACAGTTGAAAACAACTTGTGCAGTAATGGATTCTTGATAATATCAAAGACTAGAATGGTAATGTGATGTCAGTGAGAAAAATTCAACCGTAGACAAGTTATCCTTTCATAGAGGCAGAGGGACAAAAGTGTAAGAAAATTTCAATGTGAATATCTCTGTTTTATACATTTGCAACAAGAAGATTTTGTTACTGTGTATGCCCTATAGTTAATTAATATTTAGTTTATATGTAATATCAACTTTGCTTATGTAAATATATTTAATTTATTAATAAAAAATTATTTATTTTTAAAATTTATTAAATATTTAATTAATAAATTTAATATTTGATTAATGAATTTAGAATAAATATAAGGTTCTTGAGGCAAAAGCACTTTGCAGAGAAAATTATAAAGTTATTATAATTATAAGGTCCTTATTACACCAAAATATTATTTTTAAAATATTCTTAGTCAAAGTTCTATTAAGACTGGATATTAATTACAGTTATTGAAATTAGTAAATATTATGTTCTTTTATATATATATATATATATATATATGAAGGGAAGCAATGTTTTCAAAAGTTAAGGTATAAGGGATACCTAAAACTAATTTGTAAGTTCTTGTTAAATAGTATGTACATTAAACTAACTTATATGAGAATTTTATATGAAGAAATTACTCGTGTAATGGAAAGGTTTATATGATAATTATGCAAGTGATCCCTAAACTTAGATATTATTAAGTTTTTTTATATAGAGAATGTTATGCTTTGATCTTATTATATATTATTTTAATGAAGGGTAATAAATGAGCATATATTGAGTACAATATAAACTATATGAAGATATTTGAGTAATTAAGAGAGAATTCATTATCCTAAGTGAATTAAGAAAAATATTTTATTTGTTCTTAAATAATATTTCTTGTAAACTTTGTTCAAAGTGAAATGAAATTTAAAAAGAGTTTCAAATCTTATTCAAAGAAACAATGATTATAGTGTTAAAAACAAATATAATTTGATAAAGTAGATACTTCATGGTATAATATTTAAATCAGAATATTGTTGATGAATAAATAATAATTACAATGAGAAATTAGTTATTGAAAAATCAAGTCAAACCACTTATAAATTTTCTAATATTTGAGAAATTTTGACATATTGCTAGATATTGTACTTGATCTTAAAATATAAATTAATTAATTATTGAATTGATAATAAATTAATTTCTTTAATTTATATAATCCTATTTTATTTAGAATTATGATTTATATTTGAGTTAACTTACTAGGAAACCTAATGTATTATATACATAAGAATCATTGATCAAAAACTAAAATAAGATGATTCATCAAGTATGACTTAACTGTAAATAAATTTTAGAAACTGAGAAATAGAATATAATTAATACAAGAGCATTACAATTCTAGACCTAGAAACAATTAAGTAGGGATTTGATTGAATACCTTTCTAAAATTATTCTAAAATAGTATATGTTATATTATTTAAACGGCAAATTAATATTTTTCTATTTATAGAGTTTTTAGATTTTTTTATAAATAACAAGTTATGCATCTTATTTTTTATGAATAGAATATAATACAAAAGTAGCTAAAACATTAAAAAAATAAGCATTAAAAATTATAGCAATCTCTCTTTTTTAAATGGAATTTAAGAGATTTTTCACCATTCCTAAAAAAATTTAAAATTTATTATTTTCATAATATTTCAAGAAACCCACCACGTTTCACCATTTCTTTAACGTGAAAACGAGAGCCAATTCTTGACCCGGTTGGAATAATTATTAACGAGGGAATAACTCTGATGTGATCATTACCGATTTAACTTGAACAAGTTGACATTGGATGAGATGATTTCGAATAGATTTAGCATATATAGGTGACTTGCCCGCGCGCTACCACGGGATTTCGCAACCAATATTTTTCGACGATTCATAATTTTATAGCTAGAAAAAGACGAGGTGAGGTTTTTAGATGATGCAATAATGTCGAGGCTGCAAAGGAGCCAAACTAACACTAAGAGCCATTTGAAAGGAGCCAAACTAACACTAAAAGTGCCATTTGAAGTTCACTCAATAACATAAGAGCAAAAGGAAGAACTTGCGTCAATCTTACATCATTGTTATATCTGCATCGCTCAATTCATCCATAACCAAAAAACATTACATCATTGTTATATATCGCAATAAAGGCAAGCTTGACATTGGCCGAGTAGGTGGGCGATGCTATACAAGTCTTGAAAAAAAAAAAACAACCGTTGCAGGCGCTATGTTAACAAAATGTGCTGCTGTGTCTATACAAAGCAAGCTGGCCTGCAAGTGAAGATGAATATGTTTGGGGAAGAAGCAACCAAAAAGAAAATGTAGTAATTTGATGGAATATAGCAAGGGAACAATAGGCATAAACAACATTTTATTAAAAGAGAAGTGTGTTTTTTGTTTTCTGATAGTTGTAGCTGGAGTGGAATGGCAACAAATTATCAACGCACAAATCAAAAACCTATATCAAAAAAGTCTGAACTTATACATGTAAATGACTGGGCAGTGATTGAGCTGACAAACTTAGGATGAAACTGGAGCAGAAGTTCATCATGAACAACTAGATAAAACAGTAGCAAGATGATGCAAATATTCATTCTGAGAGAACAATGCAATCAAGAATTTGGGACGAAAAGCTAAGTGACAGAGGTAGGCAAGAACAATGGGAAAGGAATCAAATAAAAGCTGGCCGGACACAAAATCAAGTTTAGAAATTAGCAGGCAGTAGGAGGGTAGAACAACGCAAACTCAATCCAATATCAAAGTTCGTAAGAAAACATCAAGGTGCCAGTAGCAAACAGTACGTAGTCTAGTAGTTTCTCTGTAGGTTTCTAACAACCCAGTTTTCTAATCAAAACTCAATCACTTTATAGTTCAACCAACAGAAAATGGCAATCAACATATATTAAACACATAAGTTGCTCGCAATCTAATCTAGCATTGTAGAAAAAAGTATATCGGAAAAAAAGATAACTTATTTTTGTTATGAAAAGTGGACTGAAAGTATATTTGTGTAAAAGGAGAGAATGGCTCAAAACCTTTGAAGAGTTGTGGCCTCCTCAAAAAGTAGCATTCTCCTTGTTTGTAAGGGGAAAAAAGTGTCAAGATATGACTGGATTGTTAAAGAATGTGTCTGCAGCGAACCAATGGTAACACCACAAGGTGGGGCGATCTTCGCAACAATTGTAGGTTTCAATCAAGGACTTGTTCCAGAGCATGAAGGAGCCGCTGGATCGATGGCTGAAACTGCTCCGCCTTGCAATTCTTATTGGCCAGGTAGAGCATCGACATCTTCAGCTAAGTTTTCATCAAATTAAAACCCTGGAGATGATGATGTTGCAGCAGTTGACTGTGGATCGAAAAGTCCTAAACCGAAGCTGGAAAATTTTGATCTTGTTGAATTGTTCAAGCATCATAGGTGGAACGGTGCCTTGGTCTGTGAATTATTTATCTTACATGTAGTGGTGGGTTGCAGATGAAATGTTTATAGTCTTGCCAACTACGACGATGGTGGCCTCATTATTGTCATTTGTTATACTCTAATTTTGAGTTATTTTTAAAAATTATTTTTTTAAAAAAAAATCAATCAAAAAATAATAATAACTCGTAACATAAAGAAAGAAAGCTGGAGAATCAAGCTGCAATTTAGAAAAAATTCAATGTATAATTGTATCTCATTATGCCTAAAAATAAAAAAAAATACAAATTCAAGGTTAAATTAAATTATTATTGGACGAATTTGCATAAAAATTAAATCCATAGACATAATTAAATTTTTAATAGCCAATTTGATTTAATCATGAGCCAAATTAAATTTTAATTATGTTAAAGAATTAATTTGGATCCTATTGAAGGATTTAATTAAGTGTAAGGACTTAATTATATTTTTAAATGGGTCAAATTAATTTTATTTAGGGAATTGGTTAAATGGGTCAAATTAATTTTATTTTGGGAATTGGAAAAAAAAATAAGTTTGGGAGCCTAATTTGGGCTTAATTGAGAAGATTAAAATTTTAAGAGATCAAATTTAATTTTTACCATGTTAATTGAATGAAATTAGGGGCTAAATTGCAAGAAAGTTGAAGTTTCGCGGTCAATTAGGGGTTAAATTGAAAAAAAAATCAAAACCAAGGACCAAACTTCAAAATCCACCACAATTTAGGAGCTTAATTGGTAAAAACTGAGGGCTAAATTGAAGAAATTATAAGTTTAATGGTCAATTAGGGGTTCAATTGACAAAATCCGATACCAAGGACCATATTGTAAAAGGCGTGTAACTTCGGGGTTCCAATTGAAGTTCATTAGGAGCTTACTTGCATTAAATCTAGAATTTAGGGTTAATTAGGGGTTCCATTGAAATCAATTGAAAGATGGAAGACTGAATTAAAAATCATTAAAAATTCCTAATTTAATCCAAAACGAAGCTGTTTTGAAAAAAAAAATAGACAACGTGTTGTTTGACACGGTTCATTGTCCTTCTCGATTTTGCCCGAAAATACTGTCCGGGTGGCTACTTTTCAGATGCATTTAATGCTTCATTGCTCCATCAAATCTAACAAAAAGTGCACGAAAATGATCCCGTGTAGTTGCTTTACAATGTCGACTAAATAGTTCAATTTGAATGATGACGAGACGGCGCCGGCGCTGACCTAAAGAGGCCAACTTAGGCAGCCTTTTCTGCAGATTAAATAACTCATGGGCATATTTTGAGCCAACGGTTAGGATGCTTTCCGACTGAATCAAGGGTTGAGATTTTTTTTCTTTATGTAGATAAGATTACCCTCTTCCACTGGCTATAAATAGAGGCGAATTTGATGGCCTGAGGGAAGAGAAAATCAGGTTAAAAGTCAGCAAAAAACTAGCCTTTCTGCCCCTGTTTCTGCAGTTTTTCTTTCCCTCTCCCTCAGGTTAAAAGTCAGCAAAAAACTAGCCCTTCTGCCCCTGTTTTTACAGTTTTTCTTTCCCTCTCCCTCTCCACCGTTTCAGCCACCGCCACCCTCACCACTAGCTCCTCCTCCATTAACAGACAACATCTCAGTCTCCCCACGGACCCCAAATCCTCACCGGTGATAAGGGTTTGCCACCGCGAGGTCCTCCTTCCCTCCTCTATAGATTTCCTTCTTCTGCTTCTTCTTCTTTCTTCCTTCGTCACAAGCAGCCAACACCGCCACTATTTATACCACCACAACCTTCACCAACTTCACGTCAGGTCAGTGACAGCAGCTCCTTCTCCTCCGTAAGGTTGCCTCCCTCCGCAGTTTGCAGCTAGAAAGTTGCATATGGAACGCGAACTTACTGTTCACGTTCTGCAAATAATTCATTTCAATTAGGCCAGGCCAGTTCTGGTCCAACCTAATCAGCTTGTCTGGCTCGGCCCAAAAAAAAAAAGAGAGAATATGGTAGGTTGAGTTTGGCCCAACCTTTAGGGGCGAGTTTGGCTCAACCACCATTTATAAAAATCTCAAAAAAACTTTTAAATCAATTTTCATTTTTAAAAATTATTTTCATGCATACGACCAAATTCTAAAAATTTTCTAAGCATGTTTTCATTAAAAAAATTGCATATTTCTCATGTTTTGAAAACCCAAAAATGGATATTATAATCAGTTTATAATCATCCATTAAGGTTTGGCCAAAATATCAAAAAAAAATTAAACTTTTTTTAGGATCTAGATGTAGACTTTAATATTAATAGGTATAAAATTACATGATAAAATACATCCTCAGGTATTAAAGATATAAAATGTAAATAAATGTGATACTAAAATTTAGACTTTAGAACAGTTAGGATTTAACCGAATAAGATAAAGAATCCCTCATTAAGAGAGATATGTCTTGAGCCTTAGATAAAACCAATAAATAGAAACCTGACATAAAAAACAATCAAACAACAATGCAACTTACCTTAAGTAGGGTATACTAGGGGTGATGCGTCTTCCTCTTGTACACCCAGTTCTTTACTCAGTCTCTCGCAGATCATAGGTTCCTAGTGACTATAATACTAAGTAGTGACTTCTAAAAATTAATCATAATTTTTTCAACACACAACACCCCATAACAAGAGGCATGACAGAGAGCCTCCATCGTCGCTAGACAACATAGCACCCGCAGCATCATTAATGATTATGCATGTTGAAAAAAGGATAATTGTGGTATAAGATTAAAACAACAATGCAAAGTAAAAAAATTTCAAGAATAAAAAAAAGATTAAGATGAAGATATATTTTTATCAAGTGTTTCTTTTAAAACTTTTTTAGCTATTTTTTTCTCTTTTCTGTTACTGAATTATGCTGAATTACAAGTTTTTTTTTATATAGATATAAAATCCTAAACAATCAAGAAATCAAGGAATTAAACTAATACAAGAAATCTTAATCTAAACAAAAAATTTTTTTTATCAACTTAAATGGTTGACTGTTTCTCAACCAATCGACCATTTTATTTAATCCAACTAGTGGACTGGTTCCTCTACTCTTTAAAAAAACCAAAAATTAAGTTTAATTTTCAACACTTTCTCTTAAACTTTATTTCTTCATAACTCCCATGATGTTCTCTTTTTTTTATAAAAAAAATTCTTTTTTTGAATAGCTTTGTGAAGATATCTATGACTTAGTCTTATGTATTCACATACTTGATTTTAATTTCATTGTTTGTAATGCAATTTCTTAGGTGATGAAATTTTGTATTAATATGCGTACTTCTATCATGAAAAATTAGATTTTTAGCTAAGACAATAACTGATAAGTTGTTCACATAAATGTCAATAGGCTTCTTTTGTGACATTTATAATTCTTTCAATAATCTTCTTAGCCATATAGAATAACAAATACATGATCTAATAGCTACATATTCAACTTCACATGTTGACATAATGAATGTTGATTGCTTTTTGTGAACTCTATGTGAATGTTTTGTCTCTTATATAGAAAACAAAACTTGTGGTGCTCTTTCTATCCTCCATATCTCCAACTCAATCTCTACCATTATAACTCACAATATCAAAGCTATTAGAATCTCCATAAAATAAGCCAAAATCAACATTACCTTTGATATATCGAAGAATTCACTTCAAAGCTTTGAAGTGTGTTATAGTTGGTATCTCTATAAACCTACTCACATGTCTTACTCTAAAAAAATTATCCAGACTAGTGCATGTCAAATATCTCAAACTCCTAACTAAGCTTTTAAATGTTGTAGAGTTTATGTTCTCTCCTTTATCATTCACTAACATCTTTACTTCACACTTAACTAGGGTATTTACTTTTGCATAATCTTTCATCTTGAACTTTTTGAAAACCTCCCTTACAAACTTCTCTTGATTCACAAAGATTTTATCTTCTCCTTGTTTGATTTCAATCCCTTAAGTAGTATGTCATAAGACTAATATCTATCATCTTAAACTCTTTGATCATTGTCGCACGTGTGTGGCGTCGCGGTGAAATATTCCACTTCAATCAAGAAATGTATAATATCTATCTGGCAAATATGGGGAGATGAGAAATTCTTATCTTTTATCAGTGAAAAATAGAGTAGGAGTCACCATCTAGTATTTTGGTCATTATAAACCCTAACTAGTCTTAAAGATCGGGTACGGGGACTGGTTACGTAAAGGGAAGGTATTAGCACCCCAAATACATCTTACCTAAGGTAAGCTGCATTGTTTGATTACCTGATAAAAAGCTAAGGTGTTATTGTATTTCTAATTATTGGTCCGTTTATGGTTCAAGAAAAGTTCTCCTCAATAAGGAGGTCTTGCATAAAAATAAAATATTTTTTTTGTTTTATTTTTTGATACCTTGACGAAAACTAGGTATTTTTAATACTGAATTTGTATCTTTGCGGTATAAAAATATCAACCAGTATTAAACAATTTTGATAAAAATATGTAGGAAAATCAAAAAAAAAAATTAAGGTTTTTTCAGAATTTTTTAATTTTAATTTTTGTTAATTAATATATCTATATATATAAATAATACAAAAACAGTATAATTTGTAATATATAATACTAAGTGGGCTGGGCCGGACTCAGCCCCAAAAGGGTTGGGCCGATATCGGCCCAATAAAATCTCCTATTTCTTTGGGGCCGGACCCGGTCCAGACAATAGGGATGGGCCAGAATCAGTCTGGCGCATAAACACATGGCTGGGCCAGAACCATCCTGGCCCAGAGAAGGAAAAAACCAACAATGCTGGGCCAGAATCAGCCTGGCCCAGAAACATAACTGACCGGGGTTGGGGAGGGGGGGAATTATTTTCTCTCCCCTCTTCCTGCATGCAGGAGATAAGAAGCAGCAAAACGCAAACAATGAAGGGGAAGAAGAGTTACCTGCCGCGGAAGAGGCGGTGCGCTGGTCTGGCTGCTTCGCTGTCGGTGCTGCGGTGGAGGCCGGTGGGGTGTAGTGGCTCACAGACGGCGGCTCCAAACAGTAACGTTACTGTTTCAAATGGTGGAGAAAGAGGCTCCTGCTCTTCCCTTCTCCTCCGTTCTCCTCCTCTTCTTCTGCTGCGTTTCCTTTTCCTTTTGTTCTGATTTAGATGATGTTTCTTTCCAGGGCCCGACCTCGTCTGGTGTCAGTATCGTTTTTCCTTAACCCTCACGGTTCACTTTCCCTTACCTCTCACTGTCCCTCTCGGTCTGCTTTCCCTTTCGGTTCGTTTTCCCTTTTCTCTGCCCTCACAGTCCCTCCCCTGTTTATAGCTTTCCCGGTTTTCTTTCCTTTTTTGGTCCGGTTTCCTCTCTTCGGTTCGTTCCTTTCTCTCTTTTCCTTTTTTATTTCTCTCCGTCTTTTTCTCTTCCGCCTCCTCCCTTCCGCTTGCTGGTGTTGGGGGTATTTTAGGGCAAAAGGGAGCGGGGGCGTCCCATTGCCACCCTATGGCAGCGCATGGGGAGCAGGGCTTTGCTGCCCTGCCACAGCGCCGGGTTGGCTGGCCAGTGGGTGTGGCTGGCAGGGCGCGGCTCCCTCGGTCTCTCATCATGAGAGTGCGTGGGGGGTCGGGTTTTGGCAGCGCACGCGGCGTGCAGGGTTTAATGAAGAAAGAAGAAGAAAATACAACCGCTTTCCCCTGCTGCACGTTCAGGGGAAGGAGAAAGGGGAACAGTGTCGTTCAAAACGACGCCAGTGGGTGTGGCTGGCAGGGCGCGGCTCCCTCGGTTTCTCATCATGAGAGTGCGTGGGGGGTCGGGTTTTGGCAGGGCACGCGGCGTGCAGGGTTTAATGAAGAAAGAAGAAGAAAATACAACTGCTTTCCCCTGCTGCACGTCCAGGGGAAGGAGAAAGGGGAACAGTGTCGTTCAAAACGACTCTGTTATGCTTTTTTTTTTTTATACAACGGCACCGTTTTATTTAAATGTGGCTCCAGCATATTTGTTTCCAAATCAGTCCTTAATTTATCCTTTGTTCTTTTAAGTCCTCACAATGTAATTTTGATTATAAGAATTAATTCAATTGCATCCCTATAAATTTCAGTCTCCACCTCATAGTTGGCCATGTTTTTCACTTCAGTCCTTAGTCTCTGATTTATGCAATTTAACCCTTCATTGACCAATAAACTTTTAATTTCTTTAATTTGGCCCCTGATTTTGTTAATTACAGCCCCTATATTTACATGTCTTTTCAAATTTGATCCTTATTTTTGGATTTCCTCAATTAAGTCCTTAATTGGCCATTAAACTTCAATATTTATGCAATTAGGCCCTTGATTTAACCAAATTAAATCTAAAAAAATTATAATTTGACCCTAAAACTTTCAATTGACTTTAAAATCAATTTTTTTTTGCAATCAAACCCTCCATAAATTCAATTAAACCTTCAATAAAATATAACTGAGTCCATAAAAGTTTGATTTTAAACTTTTCTTTCTCAAATTGAATTTTTTTTGTTAACATGGCTTACTATAAATTCAATTAAATCTTTAATAAAATCCAATTAAGTCCATAAACATCCAATTTTGAACTTTTCTCTTAAAATTAATTTTTTTTTTCCAATAGGACTCTTATCATTCAAGTATATATTGTAAAACATTTCACTCCTTCTATTTTTTAACCTCCTTAGTTAATTTTTCAGATCATTTTCTAAGTGCTCCAACCTCCTATTATTTTGCTAATTTCTTCCAGCTATATATTTATATATTTATTTTTATTTTTATAGGGGGGCCCAAAATGGGTTACAACAATCATTTTTTGCATGAAGTCTCTAAATATTTTTGGATTATTTTCTAATAAATATCAATTCATCCATATACAAACATACAATAAGAATATCAATACTCTCTTTTATCTTTATATAGATGGCATATTCATAAGGACATTTAACAAATTTATTTTTTAATAAATAGCAATCAATGCGACAATACTAAGCCCTTGGGCTTTACTTCAATCCATACAAGACTTTGTTCAACTTTAATACTTTGTCTTCATATCCGTTTACTTTCTATCTCGTAGGTTGCTCAATGTAGACCTTCTCTTTAAAAAAATCATTAAGAAAGGTTTATTTGCATTTGAAAGATTCTCCATCTATATTAGGTAGCGGTGACAATGATTAATTGAATGGTCTCCAATTTAGCAACCAGAGCAAATACTTCATCATAGTCAATCTCATGCTTTTGACTGTAGCCTTTTGCCATTAACCTTGCTTTATACCTCTCCACCTCTCCTATAATGTTCTTCTTTTCTTTGTAGATTCACTTGACACTTATTGGCTTCTTTCCACTTGGTTTAGAAACCAATTTCTATATGTCATTTTTCTTAATTGATGGAATTTTCTTATCCATAACAATTCTCTACTTTTTATCCTTTATTACTTCTTCAAATACTATAAGATCACATATAACAAGGTGATAATATAGTATTACATAATCATCAATATGATTAATTATCTCATATAAGTCATCAAGGCTCCTCATATTTCTTGGAAGACTTGGTAGAGTGCCACTACTTGAGATTCCACAAGAAGAAGAATGAGAATGAGAAGTTGAGCTCCTTAGTGTTTATGAAGGTTTAACTATAGATTCTTGATGATCTTCATATATTTCCTTCTCTTTATCAAGAATAAGTAGGAATTATATTTTTTTACTAATATTTATCTTTTAATCCTATGCTTCTTTTTCATTGAACTTAACATCTTTATTAATCACCATCTTTCCTTCATTAGGGTTGTAAAGCTATATCCTTTGGACTTCTGATCATAAACTATAAAAATTATATTTTTACTCTTATCATCTAGTTTGGTCCTTACTTGATCATTTACATGAATATAGTTAATGCTCCCAAAACACTGTTAAGTGAGAAACACTTGGGTTTTTTTTTACTCCATGCTTCTTGTAGAGTCATGTAATTCAAGCCTTTAGTAGGACAACTATTTGACAAATAGATATAACATAATCTACAGCTTTAGTCTAAAACTCTTTAGAAATGTTCTTGGTTTTGAGCATAATTATTACCATATTGAGGATGCTTCTATTCTCTCTCTACCACACTAATTTATTAAGGGGATCTAGGCTCTTTTAAGAGTCTCTTTATACTATGACCTTTACAAAACTCATTAAAATCATTAGAACAAAATTCACCTTCTATCCATCCTAAGTGATTTTATAGAAAAATCACTTTTTTTTAACTAATACCTTAAAGTTAAAAAAAACTAAACTTAGTAGACTTTTTTTTTAAGAAGTATACTTAAGTTTTTCTATTAAAATCATTAATAAAAATTAAAAAATATAATTTTTTTCTAAATAAACATGGTTTGATAGGACTATAAGCATCGACATGTATTTCTTGTAAGGGTTGACTTACTTTTGATGTACACTTCTTTAGAAAGCTTTTGTGAAATTGTTTGCCCACTAAACATCCTTCATATAATTAATTTAGATGTATAATAGATAGTAGACCCTTTGACATCTCTTTTTGTCCTATCATGTTCAAGCTATCAAAATTTACATGCCCAAGTCTCATATGCTAAAACCAAGTCTCAACCTTCACACATTTATTTAGGCATTTAGATAGATTCATCTCTATGTTTAGCAAGAATATTTTATATTTTTCAGGGATATATTTGCAATCATAGCTCCTTTAGTGTCAAGTAATATCCAAGTATGATCTTTCATCTTAGCTTTTTTTTTTCACTTTATGTCTCCATAAAACGGTTAAGCTCAAAACAAATTAAGTAAGTTATTCTAAAACAGAAAACATATATAAAATAATAAGAATAAAGTACTAAAAAGATATAAAAATATGAGTGTATCAATTATGAATAAAAAACCAATGCTCTTCATTTTCCTTTGAGGCTCCATTATTCTGATAGTCCTAATATAAGGTTACATAAAACTTAGTAATAAATTGTATATACTTGATTTGTTCTAATGATTTTATGTATTGTTACTATTTTAGACTTTTTCTTTCCAGTAATTGTTCCTCTCTCTAACATGTTATCTCTTTAAAGATCATAAACACCTATTATCTTTTTTGGTGAATGAAGATAAAGCTGTATTTGCTTAGATGACACGATCAAAGAGTTGATGTCTTATCCCAAATGCAGGAGTGTCAAAGTAAAATAACCCGGCAAGACCGAGGTCGAACCATAAGGAGGTGAATTATATAAATTACAAATAAACAAAAAGATTTGAAGAGAATAATAACAGAAAAGGAGTTGAAGAAAGTTTTGGGATGTGATATTGATGTAAGGATTAAACAATAACAAAACATATGTCAAGGTTATAGGATTCACTAATGGTATTTCAAATAAATATAATATAAACTCTTTTTATTACTCAACTAGAAACCACACACAAAAGAGGTTCTAATCGGATGATTTCTCGTTATTAGATCATTATAAATTACTAACATGATCATATTAATTATCTTATATAAGTAATACCATACTTATAAATATCATCAAGCATTCATGTTGCTAGTTTATGTTAACAACAAATCAAGTTTCTATCATAATAACGATTTCGGCCGAAAACTATGAAAGATCAAGCATTTGATGTACCAAATATTATACAACACAAATCTAAATTAAACATTTAATAAGCAAGGTATTAAGAATTAGTAAGATAAAAAGATAAAACATGTTAATAACAATCTTTCTTGGATATAAACATTTAAAGCTCATGTTGAGTTTATATTATACCTATTCTAACACCATTAGAGAAACCTTTTCACCTTGACATAATTAACTTAGCTAAACATTAAGAAGGAGAAAAACACAAATAAACAATATAAGAACATAAACATAATATAAGCTAACTAAGTATAGGAAAGGAAATGAAAGAGCATAAACAAGAGATTACTATAGCATAAAAGAAAACTTGAACATTACAAAGATGTAGAGAGAAAGCAAGAAGATAACTTTGATCTGAAAATTAATATGACTAAATACATGGACAATGCCTCCTTTTATAGGCTAAGTTTCAGAACTATTGATTGATTGAAGAATTGGTGGGCATCCATTGATTTGGTGGCTGGTTTTTGACATTCATGGTTGCTGGTTTTTTGATATTGTGGGCTGATTTTTGATATTGTTGGCTGGCCAAAACGTCATTGCTCACATCAGAATTATAGCCAACTGAATTGTGGAATCTGTGGGCAATTGTCTCAGCTTTCCATCAAAAAAAACCAGAGCTCATTTGGACTTCTAGAACTCAAGATATGAGCCAAAAACCGAATAGTGCTTGAGCTGCAGGACAGCTTCCGACGTCTTCGTTGTTGCTAAGATTTGGGCTTGAAAACGGCAGAACTGAGTCTTTGACTTCATATGAAAGTTGTAGGTCTATGTCTTACCTTTCCATCTATATAAAATGGACCTAAATCTGATATCTACAGCTCCAGATATGATCAAATTACTGAACGGTGTTCGAGTTTGGAATGCACCAGCAACACTTTGCTAAGTTTGGCCTTCTTTTTATCCTTTCAATTTCAATCCTTAAACTCATCAATTAATCCTTTTATTTATGTGATAGACCTGCATTTAGGATGAACATTTACCATGAATTAAAGTTATATTATATTTTTAGACTTGCTAATATAAAACATGCTTTTGTTAGGGAATTTAATGATACTTTAGGTGCAATATGATGACATAAATCCTTAATGAGAATGCACTTTTAAGTACTAATCATTAGACAAGTTGTTTTCTTATTTATTGATGATTCTTTAATGTGCCTCTCTTCTTACTTGATTACTACTAATGACTCTTTTCTTCGAGTTAATCCCTCTTTTCTTTATTGAAAACAACATGACCACCTTATTTTAAGTGCACTTCTTTCTTTTTTTTCTATGGATGTGCTACATCTTGTTGTTGATTGTCAAACCTTATATTGTATTTGGCGTACTCTTGAGCAAACACTTGGTTCTCTGTCCAACTCTCATATTATGCAACTTCATGGTTCATTTTAAGATCTTCATCAGGGTGATGATTTGGTCACCATATATCGGGAAAAAGTGAAGGCCTTAAGTGATGGATTATCAGCAGATGATCAGTTTCACTATCAAACTTTAATTTATATGTGTTTCATAGACTTCAACGTGAGTTCGGAGACATGATGACTAGCCTCTCCACCAAGGCTGAACCTTTTTCATATACAAATCTACATAGTCATTTACTTACAATTGAGTTTTTTCACAATAGTTCCCTCCAATCCATAACTGTTGTTATAACTACTCTCTATTGTCAATGTCAGCCTAACCTCGATCAATCTTTATTGCACAATGTTAGCACTTTGGTTCATCTCATAGAAGCTTCAACTTTTATTTTAGTAAGGGGAGATTTCGTGGTGTAGTTGGTATAATAACCAAAACAACAAGGTTTTGGTTACCATGATTTTAATAGGTATAGTAATGGAATTTAACATCAGGGCAGTCATTTTAACAGCTCTCAACAATGGTCCAATCCACGCTCTTTTGGGTAGAATCTTATGTGTTAGCTTTGTGCTTTTTTTTTGTCACTCTATGCCACAATGTCCATAAGATATAAGTCATAAACAGTAGCCTAATGCTAACCTTGCTCTCAGCAATGCTTCCAACACTAACTCTATAGATTGGTTTCTAGATGCTGGTATGAATCAACACGTCATTTCAAATTTTTTGAATATGACCAGGTTTAAATCATATCTTGGTAATGATCACTCGTATGTTGGTGATGGTAAATGACTTTTCATATCCAATATTAGACATATTATGTTACATACACGTAAGCGCACCTTTACTTTATCTAATGTTATTATATATATAAACCATTACTTTCTATTAAGAAATTATATCATGAAAATCATATATTTCCACTTGTTTTTTATGTCAAGGATCTCACCAACAAAGTCATGCTTCTTTTTTGTCAGAGTAAAGATGGTCTCTATATGTTGTTTGAGTCTTCTACTATGTCAATTTTGCAAGTTTATTAGCCTCCTTCTGTATCTTTTTTTACTGATATTTGACATCGATAATTGGGTTAAACTACCTCCCATGTTTTCAACTTTTTTTTCTGTCAAAAAATAAAATTACTTGTAATTCTAAACAATTTAATTTTCAATGTCAAGCACGTCCACTAGAAAATTCGTTGCTTCTATCATTGGGAACTACAAGCTATAAAACTTGTGCTTCAATTGATTTAATATTTAGTGATATATAAGGTCGTGATACAATACACACACATACATGATATTATCCTCTTGTTATAAAATCTGATGTCTATTTTATTTTTTATTGTTTTCAAGTTTTTGTTGAACGTCGCTTTTTCCAAAAAAATTAAATCCTTTCAGACTGATTAGGGTGGTGAATACTGCAAGTTAAATATGTTATTTTTTTCAAACAATCAATATTCATCATCATTTAATATATCCATATACTCATTAATAAAATGAAACTGTTGAACGTTGTTATCGGCATGTTGTCGAAACTGGTTTTACTCTTGTCAATCAGTGTAAAGCACCATTATGATTTTGAAATTATGCATTTCAAACCTTGATATATCTTATCAATCGTGTGACTATTTATATCTTACTCAATAAATCCTCTATTAAGTGTGTTTTTTATCATACTTCTTATATACCTTTTTACATATATTTGGGTATCTCTATTTTCTATTTTTTATCAATCTAATGCTCATATGTTATATTTTTGTTCCCTTCTATGTGTTTTTTTAGGCTATATCTTTTCTCACTTTGGTTATCGTTGTCTAGACCAATCATCTCAACGATTTATATCTCTCATCATGTTTGATTTCATGAATATGTGCTTTCTTTTGACAATCCTAAATAGATGGTAACATCTAACATGCCTCTTCTCACTATAGTGTTACTATATACTTATCCCATTTGCTTTATTCTCTATTTTTTGCCTCTCCCTTAACCATTGCCACACCAATACCTGTATAACATCATTGCCTTATTGCAGCACAACAAAACACCACCCCTGCCTCTATTTCCTCTCTTGCATCTTTATCTGATGGTAATTTTTCATGCATAAGTTCTTTCCATTTAGAGACACAAGTTTCCAGGTTTGATGCTACTTGTTCCCCTAGTTATGCTACTCCAAATTTTATGCCTCGACTTACCTTTCCAACTGGTTTAAACTTGGTTTTTGACCTTTCTTTTTATCCTCTATAACAACCTTCGGTTATTTGTCAGAATCTTATTGTCCTTTATCCAAGGCTGCGCTAAACAACACATTTGACATCTTTTTTAGCATCCACCATCAACCCTTCTTTGTTGAGTGATCACTCCTCTTTTATGTCGATACACGACATTGCACAACGGCTCTACCTTTTATTTATAATAAAAATATTATTTAGGAAAAATGATGATTTTATTGGAGTAGCTATTTAGTAATTCGAGGGAACTAGAAATCTTAAATTAGACACTAGTTCTAGAGATTCAGGTACTGGGTTAGCTATAATTAAGGAAAGGTGGACACCACCTTTAAAATATCCTTTCAAGAGAAATGTTACTTTTACTTATGTTTTTTTATTCAATTGCTATAATATTTTGAGCTCATTTGCAATTTGTTTTTAAAGATGGTTAATATCAGTCCCTCAAAATAGAAGACATGTCAAAAAATAACATCAGCCCTAAAAATAGGAGACTCATTTAAAATGTTGACATATGCCCCTAAAAAGAAGAGCTACCTTTGAGTTACAAAAAAATACAATGGATATAATCCATATTTTGTTATTAAACTATTAATATTGGTTTTTTTTTGTTTATTAAACTATTAATATTGGTTTTTTTTTTGTAAAAAAAAAAAAGATGTGTCGACAAACAATGTTTACTCCTAAAAAGGAAGATTATGTTGGTATCACTAAAAAATAGGCAAAACCCATACTTGAGAATTGGGCTTTGGACCTGAGCATGATGATGGAATAAAATGGGTGTTGGTCCCGCGTGTTATTTCTTTTTATATTTATTTTGAGTATTTTATAAAACATAAAGAAAATTTTACAAACAATTGTATAAAAAATAAATAAAATACCACTAGGTATCCCTGAAATTACCTGAGGGCCACTGTAGAGGTAAAAGACTGAAATACCCATGAATTTCTTAGAAAATTACAAAAATACCCATGTGGTGCTTGTAGCTCACGTACAGATACTATTGGAGGGGTGAAATTCCTCGGCAAGATTCGAAACCAACAAGGGTGGATTCTGGTATATCTAGGGGATAAGATTTCAATGACAGTGGTTTCGATGGCCATTGATGGCGAGAGAATTGACGGTTTGAAACTTTGGGTGGGCAAAGAAGTCATGGCCTTTTCCGACCAGATTCAACTCCAAAGGCAATGAAAAGTGCCTAGGATTTTCTTAAGAGGAGGTGAAGAAGCTTTCTATGGTGGTCTGGAGTCTTTAAGTGGCCGAAGATGAGAGATCTGATGAGAGAGAGAATCTATGAGATCGACTAGAGTGCGGACATTAGCATGGAAAACCGGTGCACCTAAAGCTTAGGAACCCTTGATTACTGATGAGCTGATCCTTTGGTTGTTGGTGGCTTGATCTAAAAGTTGATCAGATGGTCCTGAGGGACCAATCTATGTTGCAGTGTAGTGAGATGTATTATTAACTTGTTATACCAGGTTACAGGACATAACAGGATCAAAGAGCAAATTGTTTTGAGAGGTGAAATGGATTTAGGTTTTAATCCAATTTGGTAAACCCTATTGATCCTATTAGATCAAGGGTCCAACTCTAAATACTATTAGGTCTAACAGTTAGGATATTTTTGGTATTTTTTAAATTGTTTTAAAAAAAATCAATTTTATAATCTCGTGAAAAAAACTGAAAAAAATTCAATCTAATAATATTAGTATCTATTTTTTCTTTTTTTTCCTCTCTTTCCTCTTTTTTTTTTATGTTTTCTCAAATTTTAATTGAATTTTATAGGCAATGCTGAGGATACACAAGAATTTATAATTAGGAAACATGGATCTGTATTGAAGAAAAATTTTCACCGCCCCAACTGCACTAACTACAACTATAAAAACTTATGCATTATTGATTTTGTTTTATTATATATAATAATAAATATTTATATGGATAAAACCAAAAAACTCAAAATAGTGTTAAAAAAATCTCGTTTTAATGGCTAAAAATCAATTTTGATTACTAAAAAATCAACTCCAAACATCAAAAAATATTTGTTGACCAGTATCAACTCAGTTGACCGGGTTTTGACCAAAAATAGTAGTTTTGACTTGAAATGGCCAGAAAGCGCAATTTTGACCCCAATTAACATGGTTTGACTCGTATTGACTTGGTGGATTCGACTTTAACATGAAATAGTCTAAATTTTATTTTTTATTTTTACCTCTGTTAGCATGGTTTAACTTGTATTAAACCGATAGACTTAGTTTTTACCAAAAATAGAGTGAAAATTATTGTTAACCCTGTCGACATAATTTGACTCGTATTAACTCGGTTTTGACAGAAAGTGATGATTTTCACCTGAAATAAACTGAAACCTTTTTTACCCTTAGTTGACATGGTTTGATTAGTAATGACTCGATGGGCTCGGTTTTCATGGAAAAGGCAGTTGACCTAAGAAAAATGTATTTTTGAATTTTCAACTTTTTCTTTATTGTTTGGATATAAATAAATAATACTTAAGAAAATTTTAGAGAATCCAAAAATTTGGTTATTACATTATACATGAACCTATTTCTTTTTCTTATGCTAATAGGTACGAGGCTTTACATAATTTTATAAAGGCTGGACTTCTAGCTTTAAGTCCCAATGACACTTGGTCTTCGATTCCCTTTCATCTTGAGATGAATATTGTTAGTGGTTATTGAGTGTACAAGATAAAATGTCATGTAGATGCTAGCGTTGAAGGCTAAAAGGCTCGGTTGATTGCTAGAGGTTGTACTCAACATGAAAATATTGACTATTCTGAAACTTTTAGTCTTATCATCATATGATGTAACCCAAATTTGAACCCTTTTTGTTTTTTTTATCATTTAATGATAAAAGTGTTAAAATCTAAAATTAAAAGACCAGGGGTTTAAATGCAAAGATTCAAAAACTTCAAGGACCAGATTGGAAATAGCCATTTCCAACCCCAAAACGACACTATTTCAACCACGCACAGTTCTTCGTCTTCATCTTCAAGCACTGAAAGCCCATCTGCAAATATGGAAAGGAACGTATGAAACCCTAGTATCCTAGTCTCATCCAAACATAGAAGAGCAATCCTATTCTTCATGATAATCATAATCCGACGAGATAAGGACTAGACTTTGTGTTCGAGTCCCAACAGAGACTAACTCCCTCAAATCATGCTTATCCCTCAAACCATGTTTATTAGGAGGAGAGACATCAGGTTGAGGGAAAGGAAGGTTGGTCCCTATAAATACCCCAGCAATCAACAAAAGAAGGGGAAGAAAAACTAAGAAGAAAAACAGATAACAAAAAGGAGAGAAAAGGAATAAAAAGCAGAGGAAGAGAGCAAAGAGTAAGGAAAAATGACAACAACAACAAAAACGCACAAAGAACAAAGGGAGGAAAGGTCAAAAGAAAGAGGAAGAAGAGAGAATTCTTCGACCAATACTCGGATTGTTACCTTCATCTTTATCATCATCTTCATCTTTGCCAAGTAAAGTTCTCTTCTCCTTGTTTCTATATAAATATTACAAAGAAAAAAACAGTGCAAAGGTAATTTAATTACCTTCGCATTGTGTAGTGCACGAGTGAGTTGATTCACACATGCTTGTTACCCAGCCGGGTCACCAACTTGGGCCAATGACTAGGCTGGGCCAGCTAGGTCTAGCCCAGCCCATATTGGTGGGGCGAGCCCCAGCCATAAAAAAAAATAAAAAAAACTTGGTCGGGTCTGGACTTTAAACCCAGCCGACCCAAATTATATAGCCCCAGCCATAAAAAAAAAAAAAACTTGGTCGGGTTTAGACTTTAAACCCAACCGACCCAAATTATATTTACTAAGCGTGTGTTTGGCAAAACACACTTTTATACCTTGGCCATAATTTTTATGTACATTTTAGTTTGATATTTGACTGAACAAGCCTGTTTTCAATATCAAAAAATTTTAAAAATATTTGGGGATCTTTATTAGTTTGATATTTGACTAAACAAGCCTCTTTTCAATATCATAAAATTTCAAAAATATATGAGGATCTTTGTTAATTTATTTGTGGGCCCCTCCCACTTTAATTTATTTTTTTCTTTGTGTTTTTTATTTTTTGTATTTTTTAAAGTTATGTGCTCAATCTTGGGCCTATTATTGTTAAATGCAAGTATGTCATGCAATGTTTTTTTTTTCCATCTAAAAAGAGCAAATAATAATAAAGGATAAATAAGAAAAAAATAACATAGAAAATTTCTTATTCAAATTTATTTTTTGTGAAAATAGTCATTGACGCTAAATTTAAAAGTATCGTATTTTTTTATTTGTGCAATATTTATCAATGTTAGAATTGAAAATATTCATAAGAAATGTTCACTAACACCAAAATCAAGAACATGAAAGGAAGAATAAAAAAAGCAAAAAAGGGGAACAAATTCTTAGAAATTTTTGGCAAAACTAACGATGTAGTCTATTTAAGTAAGATGCTTAGGAGGTGATAACATCTTTCCTTTAACGTAATCAGTCTCGTACTATAGAATCTATGTTAACTAGTTGTGACCATAATATTAGGTGACGACTCCTTGAACAAGATATTTTTTTCTAAAAGAATAAAATGCCAAATATCTATTTTTTTTGTATCAAGAAAAATTTTAATCAGTCACAGCGATGTCCGAGTGTGACATGGTAAAATATATTACTGTTTAGTTGGTTTTTAATGAGACATTTCACAAAGAGGTATACATATAGCAACCTCTAGTTTTTGTTGATTTTACTCTTTTTTTCTCATATGTCAGCTATATAAATCATTATATGGGTTAAAACAAGCTCTTAGAATACGATACACTAAACTAAGTGATTATCTTTTTATCTATTAGATTTCATGCTTTAAAGATTGATATCTCTTTATTCATTTTGTCTATAGGTATTGTTATATTATATCTCCTTATTTACATTGATGATAGTTTACTTGCTCCAATTCAATCTTACTCCACCTTTTGTTCCAATTGCTTAACTTAGAATTCAAGCTTTGAGATTTAAGAGTTGCCCATTATTTTTGTATGTCTTCCTGCAAACTAGTTGATACTCCTATTTTTGCCCCCAAACTTGCTATAATGTCCGATTGCATGTTTTCTAATCTTACATAGTTTCGTTGAATTATTGGTGCTCTTTAAAAATTCATTTACTAGGCTAGATATATTTTTGTTATGAACAAAATATGTTAGTTTATGCATGTTCTTACAAATACATATTGGGCTGCCGTTAAACACATTATGCATTATCTGAAAGGTATAATTTCTTTTGGCTTAAATATCACTTATTGTTTTTTTATTTACTTTACATTGTTTACAAATATTGTTTGGGCTAGTAGTGTTGATGATTGTAAGTCAACAGGTGATTATCTTGTTTATTTTAGTTATACACCAATTTCTTGGAAATCAAGCAAACAATGTATAGTTGCTTGATTTTCGACTGAAGCTGAGTATAAAG
Source organism: Populus euphratica (assembly GCF_000495115.2). Classification (NCBI taxonomy): domain Eukaryota; kingdom Viridiplantae; phylum Streptophyta; class Magnoliopsida; order Malpighiales; family Salicaceae; genus Populus; species Populus euphratica. Next base: position 54,850 of record NW_011499931.1, read on the forward strand.
TTTTAGCTAACAAGGCTTCTAAGGTCCTATGACTTTAATATTTATTGATAAATTTGCAGATTACTCCTATTTATGTACCTATGCCTTGGTATGATAATTTAAGTGTCATTTATTTGTCCATCAATCCTATTTTGCATACTTGTACTAAACATATGGAAGTTGATTATCATTTTGTATATAATAAAGTTACCAAGAAAGATATTCAGATTCACTTTATTTTCTCTAATGATCAACTTATAAATGTTTTTACCGAGTCACTTTCATTATAATGATTTTTTATTCAAGTTTCGGGTTCAACCCTTACACTAAACTTGACGGGGTGGGTTGTATTATAAAAAGTGCTATTTTATAAGGTATAAATTACAATAATTCTATTTATCATGTGTGTAGGTTAATTGTGTGGTAATCTTTATACTAACTATTATACACTACCCTGCATACATAAATTAGTTAAGCCTTCTATTTTCTCAACTCTCATGGTCAAACAGTTGAATAATAGATACTTGTTTCTGCAGTAACCCGAATATGGGTGTTGCTCCTTGTGAGCTAAGATTGATGAAATAATGGAGAACCTTATCATGTGATCACATGTTATCATTGAGTAAATACGAGTCACACTTGGAAATCTCGAGTTCTATGGAAATTTAACCAAATCATTGTCAATTGCAATACGAATTAATCTCCATTTGAATTTTATTTATTTTTCAGCTTACTTTGCTCAGAAAGAACGTATTGTAGTGGTGATGATAAACCTACTGCACATGGTCGAACGCAGCTCGCAGGCGTCAAAATTAAGCTTCATGTCCTTACGGGACTGGGAAAAGAGAAGAAAAAGCAATGAAGTAGCAGAAGCTGGGACAACCAATCTAGATATACTGAAACTGAACTAAAGAAGAAATATTAGCCCAGTGAAAAAACTCCAAACATTGTGTGATTTACACATAAGCTTATTGGTATTGTGTGCTTAATATACGTACTGAGGACTTGTGCTAGAAATCTATAGCCTATACAAACATATACGCGCCTAGTTGCCCTTTTGTGCCATCTAATGCACAAAGATGAATCACTTAATATATCTCATGCAGTCACTGAATATTACTGTGATTGGAGATGATATCTACTATTCACTTTTGCGATAGAGTAACGGTAAGCACGAAGCAACCTCCTCTGAAATCTTCCAAGATTGAGCCTCACATTTTGGTTATCAAGATAGATCGACTTTGTGTATTGCCATCCCTTGTCAGACACGCTTCTGGGATCTCGAAGAACAGGATCATTCTTATCGTATTTGTCATACAATGAACTCTCTCTTGGAAGAATTTGGTAGCCAATATACTTTAAACCAAGCTTCCTTGCAGGCTCACCATAATAAGCATCGGCTGCCCATTCTGTTCCTAGAGGAATAACTTGGATAAAAACCGAACCGGGCTTCATAAACAGAAAATGAGTCATGGCAGCACCATGGACACCAATCATAACTTCACTTGAATTAAGTGCGCGATATATCCTGGCCAGTTCTGTCGTTGGTTGAGGTCTCATCACTTCAACTCGAAATCCGATTCCTTCAGCCATCTTCACCAATAAATTCTCATTAGTTATAGCTCTAGACCCATGTCGAGATAAAATTACCAGTTTAGGTTTCTTCAAGGTGGCTTCATGCACTTGCTTTAGGTCTTTTTTTGATGATTGAGCTTTCAGTTCAAGTTTCTTTCGAGCTCTTCGTTCTTCTTCTTTAATCATACTTTTAATTCGAGGCCAGTAAGCTCGGTCTAGAAAATTGCGAAAATCAACAATGCTTTTATTCTCCTGCATCAATGAAGGATCCACTGTGAGCTCATCATGGATTCTAAGACCAGCGATAGCTTCAGGAAAGCAATGGGTTTTCTTGTCTCCGCTAAAGTCAATGGCAGGATAATCCGAAAGAAGTGATAGTATGTTTCCATACTTCATGATCCACCAATTATGATAATCGAGAATAACAAACACAACCTTCTTCTTGAAATGCTGTGATGTAATGTACAAAGGCAAAATCCCATCATTGAATTCATGATAAAGATTACCGGTGTAGCCTCCAGTCGAAAAGAACACTGCTGGCACATCATGCATGACATCGCAATGATGGTTAATTCTAGAATTCTCTGTCTTTGCAATAAGGCCTAATTCACCAATTGAGTCCATCACACTCGTTTCCCATTTTCGGGTGTATGGTTTGATCTTTTCATGATGGAGTTCCTCATCTTTATCAACTGAACTCGAAACCTTGTTCATCACGGAATTGGTATTTCTTGAGGTGAAGAGGAAGATCGAAGAAGAGGCAGAATGTGTTCTTACATCCCCTTTCATAACACAGACATCAGAACGCGTACTGCTTCGGTCACAACATATGGTTCCTGAATTTACAACAAAAAAATGTGTAAAAAATTTGGGGAAATCAACAGTAAAACATCAATTCATATTACTATACGAGCCTCACATTTGAGCAAACTTCACAAAATAAAAACAAAGTAAGAAAGAGACTTTAACCCAGTAACTCTGTGTCTACTTTTTTTGTTACAGAAACTAGATCGTTCACTCACCTTGATTGAGTAACCACTTAAAACTCCAAAAGAAGAAAAAAGAAAAAATCAGTTCCATCATTAATTCTCCCTAACTTTCTTGGTTACGTAATTACGTAGCCCAAGGAAATTCTAAATATCAGAAAGCAACAAACTTCAAGGCTGTTAATGCCTAATACTGTTTGATTCAATCAAACTTTTAAAGAAAGAAATAGAAGAAGAAAGGAAAAAAGAATTGAACACCGCAAAAAAAAATGATGAGTACTAACCATTAGAAATCAAAGAGCTCAAATAAGCTTTTGCATTTACATTAGTGGCAACCCCATCACTTTCTACATCAAAAGAATCTGCAAAAACCAGACAAACATCAGCAAATGCAAAGAGGAAGAAAAGAAGAAAAAAAATAAAGGAAGCAGATAAAAAATAGCCAAAACCCATGAGAGAGAGGAGCTTACACGAAAGAGAGGAAGTAGAGGAAGAACAAAACAATGGAGGAGATAAAATAAGACAGCAAGAGAGAAGAGAAAGAATGACAAGAGAGAAAAGCTTGGGCCTTGTCCTATTGAAATAACCCGAGCTTGCTGCACTCATCAAAGATGACAACAGCACCTCCTCTTCTTCAACATGATGACGATCACCTTTTTTTAACTGATGATATCTATAGGAGTGCACCATTGCCAACTATTCTCAAATGTAAAGCTTCTATCTTTTTTGGCTTTATAAAAAACTCAACGACTAAAACAAGAGAAAGAAAGAATTTTTTTGAGTGAACAAAGTTTCTGAGCAAACCCCAGTACTTTGTTTTTTCACAAAGGTTCTTCCTTTTATGGGTTGTAAAAGTGTTGAACTAAAACCCAGTTTTGAACGGAGAAAAGAGAGCAGTTCATGTATTTGTTGAGAGAGAGAGAAAACACAAGTTGGTTTCTACGTTGTCGTAATGGTTATGCTGTGAAGGTGTTTCTGGGGGTGTTTACGTTGCTAAATTTGAAAGACAGAGAGGTTTTTGTCTAGTTATATGCTAAAGGATGTTTCTAGGGACGTGTTATATGCATTTATATTAATTGGCATGCCAGGGAATACAGAGAATGATTGCGTGTGTGTGTGTGTGTGTGAGAGAGAGAGAGAGAGAGAGAGAAGTGGCATGCCAAGGAATGATTGTGTGCGTGAGAGAGAGAGAGAGAGAGAGAGGAGAGAGAGAGAATGAAGGAGGAAGCGAAGGAGGAGCCAATGAGGAACGACGGTGTCTAAAAAGGAGGCTATTATATTGAACTTTGGAAAAAAAATTGAAGAACTGCATATGGTATTTTGTTTTCGGCAGTCAAATTCCGTGTGAAGAGCAAATCAAAGAGCCGTCCTTTCTCTTTTCAGTAGTGATCCATCGACAAAGTGTCATCATACAACATTTATAGTGTGGTTGTGAACCCCAAATTTGATGAAGTTTTATCATTCAAGTATGTGGTTGGTTTATCCTTCTAAATATATATGTCGTTGTTAATGCACCGAGTTTTTTAATTAAAAATATATTAAATTATTTTTACGTTTTTTTATTTTTATTATAGTACATAAAAAATACTGATTAACATATAGAAATTATTACTTTAATATTTTTGCAAATAACAATTAATTTGAAAGGCAAGTTGAAGCCGAAAAAAAATCATCAAGACACAAAATATGCATTTTATATCAGAGATCATTAGTTTAAAATGTAAACATATATTCAATACATGTGGAACAAAAAATGAATTTAATTGATCCTTCCAATAACAAATCAATCACTACCATAAAATCAGCAAATACAAATAAAAATACTAATAGAATTGTTTCGTTTATAAAATGTGATAAATTTTTCTAGCTAAATATGCTCTCATAACATTCATCAATAAATAGAAATGAAAATATTTTCTTGAAATATACTAAGAGAATTACAATAAAAAATCAAAAAATACAATAATATGTCATTTTTATAAACAAAATAACTAATAGATTTATTTCAATATGTCAGTAAATTCATTTGTAATATTTAATTTATAACTTACCGATCAATCCTCTTTTCTACATTTCTCATTTCTTTTTTTTCCTTTATTTTTCTGCACACCCCTCGAGTAATAATAAAGATTAGATCATATATATATATATGGATTTTTCTGCACACCCCTCGAGTAATAATGAAGATTAGATCATATATATATATATATATAGTACATGTGCTCTCTTTTATTCACCTTATGATCCCAACAAAGACCCACTTTTTTTTTCTTTTTCAACACCTCTATTATAAATTAGTTATATTTAAATTTACAAATGTTTATATTTATAATAAATATTTGATTTTTATACTAATTTAATTTAATTATTTTTTATTTTTATTTAATAGATTTAAAAAATTAAATTATTATTAATAGGGTTATTGGCTGACTAAGTCAATACATTTTAGAAAGTTTAAAAATAATTATTGCAAATATCATTGTCATTATTTACTCATTAACAGAATTATAGACGGTATGTGATTATATGTAAAATTTATCAAGTATTAGCGGATAAAAAAATATCACCATTGAAATTATATACAATTTTTTTTGTTGATGATATATTCATCAATAAAAATGCTAATGAAATAAAACAAGTAAAAAAAAATTACACACTTTTGCTATTAGTAAATCTATTAGTAAAATTATTACTAATAAATTTACTGACAGATTACGAATTACTTACAGGAGCTTTACAGGAGCTTTTCCAATGAAGTATTGTCATCCCGTCCGTTTGCTGATAAATTATGAGTATAAATATTAACGGAAAATTCTATAAATAAATCTAAAAAATTCTTACAGTGAACAATATCACTCTTAGCATTTTTATTAACTTTTTTTTTGTTAATTAATCATTAAAAAAAATGGACAGTTAGGTTGACGCTGGTATGTATTTTTGATGTTAGACTTCAATTTATATTAATATCTTACGTCAAAGTGTTCCATTAATTATAGATCATCAGATTTCTGGAAGGAAAAAAAGAAGTTGATGTCAAGAAGCATGTTGTCAGCCAACCTTTTCCCTTTGTTTCTCTGGTTGGCTTTGCGCATCTCTTTTAAGTGGAATTGGATTCCATTCTTTAGCTGGTATTTGGAATAGTACGAGCGGTAGTTTTTATTTTCATTTAGAATACATAAAAAATAATATATTTTATATTTTTAAAAAATAAAAAAATCAATTTTAATATCAGTATATTAAAACTAAATGATTAAAAAATACAAAAAAAAATCAATTGTTGTTTCAAACACTTTTTTCCTTGTTTGTTTTTACACTATAAACTTTGTTTTTAAAACATTTAATTTTTTAAATAAAAAAACTTCAGAGGCTAGTTGGAAACTGATCCCTGTAATCTTAACAATTTCTTAAGATGGTCCTTTCATCCAATTCACTACTTGCTAGTCCTAGAAAGCATGTCAGAAAGAGTGGACAAGTGTCTAGTACACGTCAGATCAAGTATCAAGAATTAATAGTAAATTGAACCATATTACGTAAATATTAAGAGTAAAGGGATCAAAAATAAGATTAATCCATTCTGCTTGTATTTCTTTCCAGATACGTCCCAAGCGGCCTCTAAAGCTAGTCTTGGGTAAATATTTTTTCAAAAATTATTTGTAATTCAAAATAATGGAAATTATATTTCTTAGAATTTCTTATTTTTAATATATGCATGTTAAAATAATCAAGAAATATAAGGAAAAAAATAATGATTTGATATTTTGTCAAATAAAAATTAAAAATCACTTTGAAATTAATGCATTATCAAGCTACCATTAGTCATAATTGGCAATGGACACAAATATTATGGGTTGTGAAAGGTGATTGAATATTATTAAACGAAAATCATTAACAAAGTAAATTAATCATTAAACGAAGACACAGAAAACTTGGTACTTAAAACGTCAATTCAATCAAAACATAACCCAAAATAGACAGCCAAAGAGAACTTCGCTGTTGGCAGCTCATCCATGAAAATAACATGCACTACCTTTGCCTAATCCTTAAAAAATAATACAGCTAATCAAGCACCGTCAAGAAAAATTCAACGGACGAGATTATATTTCTGAGGCTTAATTAAATACACTCCTAGAACAGGATCTGATTTCATTTATTAACCATTGAACTTTCATTTTTATTCATGTTTAATTTTTATTTTTTAAAAGTTCTTGTGTTTAGTTGAAAATGAGATAAAAATCTATAATTAATAAATTAACTAATTAACTTCCTTAATAAAACAAAATTATATGATGGAAGTATCCTTGATAAAAAAAAAAAAAAACAAGTCTCCTATTGAATAAAAAATTATTTTTCCTTATAAAACACAAAAAAAACCTCATGTTTTGAGAATCATTGTATATTAGCTTTGATTTACCATGGATTATAATAGCAAACTGATAAAATTGCTCTTAAAAAAACGACACAATATTATCTTTCAAAAGTAAAATTATTTTTTTATGTTAATTTTTTATTTTAAAATTATTTAGAATATCTCAGTCTTTCCATAATTTTCTACATGTTGAAATTACATTATTAATCTTAAAAGCCAAAAAAAAAAAACACTTTCATTCAGGGGATTTTTTGATATATCATAATTTTTTAAACAGTTAAATTACATAATCACCTTTAAAAGCCAAAAAAAAAAAAACTACCGTATGGGGGCTTTTTCATAATTTCCTATTGACATGAACAATATAACTATTACCCTTATAATAAAAAAGTCTTAAGCTGGGCTTTAGAGGCATGTTGGTAATTTTCACCTTCTTCTTTTTTTTTTTTTTGTAATTATCGCGTGGCGAAGAGGTGATTTGGTAGCTTGATTAATAAACTAATAATAAAATAGGAAAAGTTGTTGGTATATTTGTGGAACGCACTAGCGAGTAAGTCATTCTGCCTTCTTTGAATGGCATATGTTTTGGCTAATGATAGTTAAAAATTGGCTTTCTTAGTGTTTTTCAATTCACAACGATAAGGGATGCCTTTCTAGGAATCCCGTGTGACTTAATTCTCGGTAGTTTAGTAGCGATTGATGTAATTTTCAGCTTTAATATTTAGAGAACAATATTGTATTTTTTTTCTTTGCTATTTATTTATAAATAAACCAACTAGAAAGCCACATATTTAATGTTAAAAAATTTAATTTTTAGAAGAAAAATAATGATAAAAAACAATGTGTTTTTTTTACATGAAAAAAGATCAAAATTCAACTCATAAATTAGCTATAGATGCTAGGATAATTTGAAAAATTAGTCATATCAGATTGAGAAAGTGATTGAAAGGAAAATTTTTAAAAAATTATAAATAATTAATTATGCATTAAAGTCTCAATAGATATAATTTGTTGGTTCATATTTTAAATATGTGTTTTTAGAGGATATGATGAGTGACAAAAACATAGTAATTTTGTTGAAGTTGTGAAACTTTTAACATCATATAATGAATAAGTAGTTATTCTTAATTTGAATAATGCTCCATAAAATGTTAAATAAACATCACATCAAATTCAAAAAGAAGCTTTGTATGTCTTTGCTAAAAATAGTTATTATTCAATTATTATGAGATTGTTGAAGTGAGTTTTTTGTTTTAATTATTGATGAAGTTGAATTCAAAAAAAAGCAAATAATCTTTATTATTAGGTTTGTTGATAGAAATGAATTTATCCGACAATGTTTTTTGAATATAGTACATGTCAAATATATTGCTTTAACTCTTAAAAAAAAATTATTTGTTTTATCTCATCACAATATTAATATTTAAAATATTAGAGTCATAAGGTAGAAATATATGTGGAGAGTGAAATTATTTGCAAGTTTTATTCATTAAAGATTGTTCTTATATATATATTATGTATATTACTTAGCCTATCAATCAAAATTGGCTCTTATTGTGTAGCTAAATAAGCATACGATGTTCACACTTTTTTTTAATTTAATTTTTATTTTTAAAATTGTTAATTCTTCTTGCAAATGCAATGATGAATTGTAGACTTTTCAAATAGTTAAAATTAAACATCTAATTGTTGTTGGTGAGATTAAAATGGATAAATGAGTTAATCAAGTAGGTGATTTATAATGTATTAGAAATAGTAAAATAAGTTCCCACTACAAATAAATTTGCAATATGATAAAAATATATGGAGCAACTTGCTTAGTTCTTATGAACATTGTTTCATATGGATCCATTTATTCTCAACATAGTGATGCAACTTTTACAATTAAAATACTAATATCATTTGATTTTATAATCATCTTATATATAATAAAAAATGTTATGAGAATTATTTATATGATTTTGCTAAGTCTTGCAACAAAAATATCAAGATATTTTATATGTTATGCATCTAGTATCTAATATAAAGACTTTAATTCGAAACTTAAGAGATGATGATTATAAAAAAAAAATTTAAACTTAAGAGATGATGATTATAAAAAAAAAAAAATAGAAGAAATGACATCATTTTGTAAGCATTAAGACATTGAAATTTCTAACATTAATGTTTGTTTATCTAATGTGGGATAATCATATTGTCAAAAACATTCAGTAATAGTTGAGCATTATTGTCGAGTTGATATATTTAAAGATACCATTGATCAATAATTACAAGAGTTATATAATATATTCAGTGAGTAGGTGACCAACATTTTTATATTGAGTGCAAATTTAAATCCTAAAGATGCCAATAAATTATTTAGTGTTGAAGATATATATAGGCTTGTTGATAAGTACTATCTTGAAGAATTTTATAACTAAAAAAAACTTTATTTGAGATTCTAATTGTAGTTGTATGAGTTTAATATATCTAAAAAAAACTTTATTTGAGATTCTAATTATAGTTGTATGAGCTTAATATACCCAATCATCCAAAGTTAAAGATTTTTTTCTCGATTGTTAATTTATGCCAATGATTGATAGAAATTGAAAATCAATAATTTATCTACTAATTAACAAATTGATTTCACATATTTTCACTCTTTATTTTGATGGCAACTATTAAACGAGGGTTTTCATAAATGAAGAATGTTAAAATCAAACTTCACAATTGGATGAAGGATTTTTTTTGTAAATTATTTTATTATTTATATAAAAAAATTGTTGAAAAATTCACAATAGATATAATAATAGATAATTTTTATTCCATAAAAAATGACAAGTAAAATTAAAATAATTATGTAAGAATTTTTTTTATTTTTTTATTTTACTTTATTTCAAAAAAATATCAAACATAAATAATTTTTCATTTTAGTTATTGTTTCTTATAAGTTTTGTATGTTAACATTTGATAGGTATGAAAACTAACATAATTAAAATGATGGATACATTATGAAGATGAAATTAATTTTATAACTTTGAATCAATTTAATATTACTTTTAGCCTCTTACTCTATATAAAAGTCATTCTATTTTTATAGTAAGCTTTTACAATACTTATCTTGTTTAGAATTTTTTATATTTTTATTACTCAATAATTATTCTTTGTTTAATTTTTTTTGTAACAATGCATAAGTTGAATTAATTATAGCATATTTTTCCTTATACAAAATTAAATCATACAGTCTTTTTTATTTATTTATAACTCATATATATTAGATTAGGAAAAAAATCTTATTATATTAGTTAATTTTGCTCCCTAGAAGATTATCCTAACTCGACCTCAAGCAAGCATCTCATGTAAATCCACTGTATACAATGGCGGCGGAGGCAGGGGGAGCTGGCAGGGGCCCCGGCCCCTACAATGAAATTTTTCTCAGCTCTTCCCTTGACCCTCATTTAATGCATATTTCAATAAAACAAACCTTTTTAAAATGATTCTTCTAATTTGACCCTCTTCAATTTTTTTTTCTTGCTCCGCCCCTGACTGTATAAATGCAATTAGAGACACATGTAAATGGATGGAGGATCTCCCTCTCAAATCCTAATACTCTCACACATTCTTCAAACAAAAAAAGACACTTTAGTAGTGTAATCAATGGAGTATACTTGAGTTATAGGAGGCTTCTTTTATTATTATTTTTATCGATAACGGGTGTGAGATGGGTGAGGGTTTTACCCCCTCCAATACTCTTTATTTTTTTATTTTATGGTGTTATAATTTTATTTTGGAGAGAAACACATAGATTTTTATTTTATGATTTATACATGAACTTGAATTCTAGATTCTGTTTTATGAGGCTTAAAGAGATTATATTTGGATTGATGAGTTCTAAAATCATAAAACAGAATCTAGAATTCAAGTTCATGTATAAATCATAAAATAAAAATGTATGCATTTCTCTCGAAAATAAAATTATAACCTCATCAATAAAAATATAATTCATTTAAGCCTCATATATATATATATATATATATAATACCAGCATAAATAATTGTATGTAATGATTTGGTGGCCTGATGGTTGATGATGTATATTTTTTCATCTAGCCTGAGGATTTAAACTTGAAAGCAAATAAAAAATACATGTAAATTCTTAGAATATTTTTGGGAGGAAGAAGGTTTGGTTAAAAGTGTAATTAAAAGTGCGTTTATATTGGAATAATGTAGTGGCGGAGCCAGAAGTTTTTGTTATGAGGAGACAAATTAATAATAAATATTATAACTTTTTAATATGATTTTTTAAACTTAATTGAGTTATATGATTTAAATTTTTAAATGACTATTCATCTTTAAAGGATTTATGCTTGAAATACTTTTAAAGTGACGTGTTAATTTAATTAATGAATCTGATAATTTTTTTATTATCAATAGTGTTTACATAGTAATTAACACAATTATACAATAATAAAATCAGTTGAGTTGCATAATAATTCTAAATTTTTCATATCATATTCATAGTAAAATACACATTAATTCATCAATATTCATTTCAATATATATATATATATATATATTGATTAAGTTATATTTAATCATTTCTAGAAATTTAAATTATTTTTAGACATACACAAAAATTATATTAACTCATTAAATCAAATATGTGAAACAAGTTTTAATACTGTAGTTTCAAATAAAAGAAAATACTAAGAGAAAGAAAGTGTAACTTATGAGATTTAAACCCATGTCCTCTTCTAACTCCAAGCATCTCGTTGACAATTAATTACAAATAAATTTGTGATATAAAATGATAATCAATATATATAAATTATAAATTAAAAAATCTTAATTAAATAATTAATTCATAATTATAGTGAACTAAAAGACCTTAGTTAAATAATTTCAATAATCTACTATTTCATTATAAGAGATGTCAATAATAGTGACTCTACATGAACATTAATTTATTAATTTATAATAAGAAAAGAAATATTTAATTGATTAAATTAAGAAATTCAAATATTTATTTTGAACATATTTGAATACATTTATATCAAAATTCCTAAATTATCATAAATTCTAATATTTTTAATAATTAATTATAAAAAAATAAAACTAAAATTAGATAATAAAATAAATAGAAAAGATAAAAAATTTCTTACCTAAAGCATAAAGTAAAAAAAAATTACTTATTTATCTGGACTTGAAAAAAAGATTGTATAAAAGAAAAGGACAGGCAATAACAATTCAAAAGGAAAAAGAACTCTTTGTTTAAAAAACAGGAAAAAATTAAGTAAATGAGTTGGAAATATATATTGTATATTATATTAAAATATAATTAAACAATAACTTTTCACTTTTTATGTATCAAACCCTCCCTGAATTATTATATGAATATCCACAAATAAAAATATTTAAAAGAAATTAAGGAGGTAATTGCCCTTTTTTGTACCCGGAATAATGAAAAAACACACATTATATATCATGCATGTTATTTATTAATCCGTACACATACATACATACACACATGTATTAAAAGCACATAGATTATAAGGTATTTGCGAAAAAAAACTACGTTTTCTGCTCGTTTGGAGCTTCAAGGCTTTTGCATTAAAATGTCAATAGAAAAAAAGTGTTGACGTGTGGGTTGTCATTTCAAAACTATTTTCAAGTAAGAATTTGTGTAATGAATTTTTAAGCTCTTGAATATATATTCTGTAATATAAAAACATTTTAATGAAATATATTATTATTATTATTTTCTCTTGAATATATATTCTGTAATATAAAATTTTTTTAATGAAATATATTATTATTATTATTTTTATATAAGCACAGCTATATTAAACGGATCCTAATTCAAAAGATGGAGCTTTTAAATTTTTTAAGTTTTAACATTTGAATATGTACACAAGCACTTCAAGTTACAAAAATGGAAAATCAAGCTGTTCAACCAATTCTTTAATCTCATACTCTTGGTCCGAGTTTTTCTTTAAAATATTTATTTAATTTTATTGCATGAAACCTAGCTCAAAAATACCGTTTAAATTCTAAGAAAAGAATTTACAATAACTGGCAGCGGCTAATTGTTAATAACTTTTGGGTCACTTGACAATTTCGCAATCTTTCTGCAGGGTTTCGAAGATTTGAAGCTTGGGGAATGCTAGACCCACGGCTGCGTCAAGAGCGTGACCAGAATGGTCCAAAACCTGTGTCCAGAATAGCGATTCCATTGCATAATTTAAAAAAAGTTTGACTTTTACCCCTTAATCCGAGCTCGAGCAAGCCGTGTCTGGGTTTCGAAAGAGAACGGAGAAGTCAACAGCTTCAATTGCCTGTTTGTTGCTCATCAGGAAGGTTATGCCTAGACTTATTATTAAACCTATTAATGTATTATTCAATGATGCTTTACTACGTAAACTTAATCTTGCCATTTCATATTACTCATTACATCATTTCATCCATCCATACATGTTAGTCACTTGTAGCACATGGACGCACGGCTTGGGCTCAAGGAAATCATCACCTAGTCATTAGATTTAGAGTAGTTAGAAAATTTGGATAAGCTAATTTTGCCAGAGATTCCAGGAATAAAAAATTAATTGTGATTAGAAAAGATATTAATACTTTCAATATACCCTATCTAAAAAAATTATTTTATATGATCTAAATGTAATTTAAAGATTTTAATGAATTTATAACCAGTAATTAATCTATAGTTCAGGATAAAAATTTATTTGTATGAATAAATCTAATTTTTTAAATTTATTATGAACTTTCATGAATTCTTATAAAAAAAATCTATGTAAATACTTTAACATAATTCATTTATCTTGAAATGCAAAAGATTTTGTCATAACTCATGTGTTTTGGTTAAAATTAATAAATATTTAAAATAATTTTAAGAATTTTTTGATCAATATATAAATACTTATAGATTATAGCTATACTTATTAATAAACCTATTAATGTATTATTCAGTTATACTTTACTATGTAGATTTAATCTTGCCATTTCATATTACTTATTACATCATTTCATCAATCCACACATGTTGATCACCAAATCTTTCTCTCTCTTTTTTCATATATTGCGATTTCTTTTATTAACTGCCACCTGTTCCTGCAAGATTGATACAAGCAATTCCCTTTCCCTATTTAACAAGCAAGAGTGAATCAATGATACTTTAAAAAGTACATAATGGCACGTGCCAGTCATGCTCACAACATTTCCACACATCAAATTTCTTTCAAATCTTCAATCTATTAACATTACACAGTTTGTCATTTGCTGCATTTATACATTCCATTCAAAAAACATTTAATGCATTTATTATTAATAAAAAAAATTTATCTTGGAACACACAACTAACCTTCACTTGGTTGGCTTTCGAACAATCATACATTTGTATGCTTATTCCCTTTTTTTCATTTGCACTCCACCATTTTCTCACACAATACACTTCTTTTATACCTAATAAAATTCTTTTGAGTGATATTCAAAAGAAACTTCCAAAGAGGCTGCAAGGATTAGTTTGGTATTCATGGGAACTCCATGCACAGCCCTAGTTTGATATTCGCTGGAACTCCATTAGCACATGTTGTTGAATGCTCAACGCTCCATCACTGCATCAATATTTTCTATTGCTGCTTATGGTTAAAAAAAAAACTTTTGATTGATTGAACATTTCCTAACCAGAGTCAGAGGATCACGGGTGCTTACAGGTACTGCCTCAAAATAGTATTGACTTGCACAATACTTGAAATGCGCACCTACACACTGCTTATAATACTTATAAAAAACTCTCCATAGATGTAAGCAATGCAACCAGTCAAGAAAGCATTTGATCGAGGAAATTCACTTGAAGATAAAAGCTCATTCTTGAGAATATATTGTATGTCAAGTGTGTTATGTGTGCAATGTCGTAGTTATGCGGTGTCGTAATAATTATTCTCCCAGGTCAAGATCGTTAGGAATAACATGGATGAAAATGATAAGAAATTTTGTTGTTTCTTGTCAATAAAGGAAAAGAGAATAAAAATCACTTTTTAGTATTTTAATTATTAAAAATTCTAATTGGTCTAGAGTTTTGATAAAAGATTAATTGTATAAAAAAAAAATATTAACATTCAAATCACTTTGGTCACTTGTTTATTTATTTATTTTTGCACTTTTGATCCTCTTTTCCAATTTCTTTTTTGTTTTTGATTTTTTCTAAATGATAACATCAACATCAACTTGATGATAGAAGTATATCAATGATTTTGAAATAATTACGTTAAAAAATAAATGCGTTGAACTTGTAATATTTTTTTAGAGTTATAGTGAAAATTGTTTTTTAAATATTTTTTATATGTAAATATATTAAAATAATTTATTTTTTATTTTTAAAAAATTTATTTGTGATTTCACCACATTAAAGTTATTAAAAAACATAAAAAATATAATTTGAAGTAAAAAAATTCAAAATTTTTTAAAAGTATTTTTTGAATACAAAAACAAACACACTGTTTCAAGAACGTTCTAAAATGGAAATATAAAATTAAATTCAATGGCTCTTGGATAACGTACTCTTCTTTCTTGCATGCGTATGGTATCATATTAAGATTACTCTTCAGTATTTTTATAATTATGAGGAGGCTGTATTAATTTATTGTTGTTATTTTCTCGTAAGAGTTTGGAAGCTGCATTGTGAGATGGCTGCCAGCTGCGTCAATTTTTTTTATTCGTGGAAGACAAACCGGTGGCCAAGTACGTAACACTCTCTATAATGTCAACCATCTAAAACATGATTTTTCTCTGGGAAAATCATTTTGAAGACACCGAAATAAGTTCTTACAGAACACATCTCTCAAAGTGATGTGATTTATTAAATTAACCAGTGGTTATATCATCATCATCGTCATCACTTAACATGGTTCTTGTCTCTGGTTGAATTATGCCATACCCTTTCCCGGCCACTAGAGGTTTTGTCTTAATTAAAAAAAAAAATTGTTTCTTGATGCTAACCAATCAATTTAGTTTCGTGTGGATACCATAAGCCCTTTGATATTCTTAATCATACTTAATCGTCTTAGGACATAAGATTTTTTTTATTTTTTTATTTTTCAGTTAACGGGTTTCTAGACGTTTGACTATACCACCATACCTAAAATCCATCAACCTTTTTCAAGATCTGAACATGAGATTCTTAAATATGAAATCCCACTGCCTGGATTAATCATCCAATTGGAAACAAGGCTTAATATAGGTGGAGAGATTTTATAAAGGTGTCTGGTCTCCTCCTTTTTCCTGACTTTTCGCTCTATTCCATGACATGAAATGATAAAAGCTCATGGGAAAACCTTAAAGATAAGTTTCTTGATTAGTTAGTTGCCACATTCTAATTCTTTATCTTAATTGGGTTTTAAGAGATTCAGGAAATTCTTAGCTGAACCCTCTTGTGCAGAGTAAACGTTTATCCTGGCAAATTAATGATCATGATATATATCAGCTAGCTAGCTAATTTGGATGGCATCACTCATACATAGAGGGATATGTTCCGTAAGAATTCATCTTGATAATTAGGAAATATACTTCGTTGTTTGATTGTTTGGCTCTAATTTTTTAGAATAATACATAAAGAAATTATTAAGTTTTTATGGGTGCATGCACCAAATGAATCGAAGGGTGCATCCTTGCCATCATTAGGAAAAAAAAATAATCTTGGTTCAAAACCACTTGCTATTGATTTTTTTTTTTTTAAAAAAAAGGGGGCAAAATCCTAATCTGCATAATTCAATACTGTGATTGGTTAATTAACTTGTGTCCTAATGAATAGCACATGTTAAAAGAATCCAAAATAAAACACACCTTCCCCATAAAAGAAAGTAAAAGGGGACTGATAAGCAAAGGTAAGGCCTACGAGTCAACGAATTGAATAGATGTACGTTTGTTTTGGTTATTTTTTTTATTTTAAAAAATAAAAAGAAATATCCTCAGAGCCCATTGAAATCATTTTCTTGTTTATTCCATGTGTATGGTATTAATTTATTATCGTTTTTTCGAGTAATAGTTTAATTTGAAGGTACAACATGATGTTGTTTTATCTGTCAAATTAAACTTGTTATAATTAATGTTTTTTACCAACTCGGTCAACCACCTAAAACATCAGTTCTCTCTCGGGGAAAGGGATTTTTTATGTAATTTTATATTGAATTTTCACCGAACATATCTTTATATGTCATTTAAATTAGCTGTTATACACACACACACACACACACATGTATAATGGATTGATTAGGAAAAATATACATAAGAGAAACCAGAACATCAATCAACTAAAACATTTTTTTCCTTTATTTTTATTTTATTTTTCATGTGAATAATATTTGAGGAGATGAAGATAGATAACCAATATTTGGGCAACCTCGTAGTAAACAAACATGGATGGTAATTAATACTTGCTCAGAGTTATCTTTTTCTTTTTGTTTATCAAAGATAAAAAAAAAAATTTCATCTTGTTTCCTGCAATTTTTAACATGTTATTCCAGATTAGGTTACCTCTTTTGCATACATGTGTTCGTTTATTTATTTTTTAATTTAAAAAAAAAGGCAGAGAGGACATAAGAGTTATAGTAGATGAGAATCCACTGGATAAATGCAAGTAAATAAAAAATCTTGGGATCCAATAAAAAGGGTAAGCTACAAAAGGCAAGCAAATTAGGCGCTAATCAAGGCTTTGAGACCTATATTGGAGGCCACGTATCGCAGTTTGCAAGCGGTGATTTGCATGGTTACTCTACACTTTCTAGATAATCTCTACACTTTTTCTTGGGATGTTCCCAAACTTTATTACAAGAATCAAGGTATAGTGTTTGTTAATTTTAATATTTTAACTCTTATTTTTCATTCAATTCTTTTGAATAATAGATCATATCGAACTTTCATTCTTCAATATCACCATAAATACGATAATCAATGTAAAAGTTTATGTCAAACTATGCTTAAGAGGGTGTGAAGTCAAATTTTAAAATCCCAAGCACGCCTTGAATAAGATCAGGGAGATGGGGTTAATTTTAACATACGAATAGATAGAAGCATAATCCCACTACACTAAACTAGTATTTAATCTCTGGGTTTTTAGCAAACTAATCAAGTATTAAATAAAAAACTAATATTCAATCCTTGTATTTTATATGTATTTGTAACTTAATCCTTTTAGTTTTGTATGGCAATTCAATTGCTGTTTTTCCTATATTTTTCTTCAGGTCATAATTTTCAATTTCAACCACTGTGAACAAAATGAAAATTAGACATTCAAAAGGAATTAACAATCGAACTCTAACCAAGGACTAACTAACTATAGTTTTTTAAAAACACAAGGGCTAACCTACAAAATCATTAAAAAAAAAAAAACAAGGACTAAATCATAGTATACTCCTGTAGCACTATTCATGTTAAGCTTCTTTTTTTTTTCTTTTAAGAGAGAGAAAAAAAAACCTTTTAAGCTTTTTTTCATTCTCCTCTTGCACTCTGTTCATGTTAAGCTTTTTTCTTTTGCGAAGAAAAAAAAGAAGAAAAACCCCCCTTGATGATCAATTCAAACACTCTTTTCTTCAACTTCAAAATAAAATACAAGAACTAAATTACAATTTAATTTCATTCTCTTGATAGCATGCATTCTGCTCAAGGCTTTTTTATTTTAAGAAAGAGAAAAACCTCCATTGACGATCAATTCAAACATTGTTTTCTTCAACTAAAAATTAAGTGAAAAATTTCCTTTCTTTACAACGAGGATTGTAAATTTCTATAGTTCATGCCAACCCGCATCCTCCATGTGAGAAGACCCAATAGCAATCCTAGGACTACCTTTCCCTTCTCTTGCAAATTTGTTCAATCAATAAAAGATATCCCTGCACCTCCAAGCTTTGGAGTGCTTGGCAGTGGATTTCTCGAATGTTTAGTAAATTGGTTAAAATTAATTTTTTTTAAAGGATTCTTTATATTAAAAAGCATTAAATTGATATTATTTTAGATTAATTTTAATTATTTTAATATTCTTATATCAAAATCATCTTAAAACACCTAGATAATTATCATATTTTTAAACAACAACAAAAATCCTTTGCTTGTCTCATGGGAATTGCTCCCATGACTTGCTACTTGCTTTGCCCTTGTCCTGTCAAACGTTCACAATGCCTCTCTACAATTCCAACCACAAACTTAAAATCCTTGGAAGTCCAAGTATTAGTTATTGTCAGAATTGGTCGAAATGGGAATCATCCTTCATGACTTGTCACATAGCCTCAAGTTGGCAATAGATATGATCCATCTTGATTTTGAAAGGCATTATTTTTATCTGTGTAGTAATTTTTCTTTTTTATTTATGGATGTATTAATAATATATTACTTTGTATATTTTTTTAATAATCGTAGATGACTTATTTTAAAATTAATTAGAATGTGTTCACTAAGGTTACATGTAGGAATCATTAACTGAGCTTTTGGATTTTTCTTGTATTTTGCAATGATGTTAAGAAGGTATATAAGACAGAAAATAATATAAATTATATTGTGAGATCTTACCTAACAGATTAGGTAAATAAGTTAAGATAATTTTTTGATATGATATCAAAGTTTTGATAAACAAGTAATCACGAGTTTGAATCTCACCGTTTTAATTTATTTGATAAAAATCAAGTACAAGATAATATGGGTCTATACAAGTTTCAAACTCAAATAACTTTCACTTGATAGGATATGATAAAAAATAATATAAATTATATTTTGATATCTCACTTAACAGCTTAAGTTATTGGGATAAAATAATTTTTTTTATATATAAGACAATTCCTTGAGAAAATAGTTCATAAAAGAAAAAGGAATCTAGTCATTTTTTGAACTGGATAATAAATTAAGAAGATACTTTAGGCACTTTATAAAATTATCCATTCCAAATTTTCTCTACATGGACCACCTTGAGATGACAATTTCGTGAAAGAGAAGGAGAGAAAAATGTATATGGCATTTTGTGACATGAATTTGTATGTGTGTAGTAAGGACTTATGATCCTTTGATGACAAATAAGATTCTATATATATATGTCAATCACTAGGGACCAAGGCAGGTCAAATTTGTTTGATTTATTTTTTGTTCATACAACATGTTTTTTTCCGAGAAATTATTTTGTTGATCACTTTGTAAAGCTTCATTCATGATTATTACCAAAAAATAAAAATAAAAAAAATCTTTTTAATGATTTTTGTCAAAGATTTTTTTATTAAAGGATAATATCACTATAATTAGCAGATAATAGCAGCTATTTCGATCCTTGATCAGATTTTTTGAATACCCTAATATTATCATTGAGGGAAAAAATAATAGAATTAATCATTTTGTAATTGTTTGGTTCTATTGTGCTTATAAATTAAACAAGTATTTGATAATAAAAAAAATTGAACAAGTATTTGTAATTGTTAGAAATGGGTATAAGCAAGACAAGTGAGGGCTAAAGTAACAGAGGAATAGGCAGCAGCAGCAGCAGCTTCAGATGAATGTTCGTTATCTCCATCCGTAAGGTTGGTTTTGGGGAAAACTAAGCCCAACCTTGTAAAAGATGTAAACACGCAGGCTTGAGTGCAATTGGGCCTTAATAATATTCTTCATTGCTGTTGTGGGTTCCTGGCTTATCGATAAAAATCAACCATTGGCTTTTCTTTCTTTCTTCCTTTTTTTTTTTTTTTTTTGAGTGAAGGCTGCTGTGAGGCTATAATAATTAAGCAGCCTATTAGCCTCCCCTCCACCATGATTAGATTAAATTTTAAAAAAAATATTAAAAAATTACTTATATATTTTGAAACATGCAACACCTTTTAATATTTAAAAATACCTTTTGACTATATTATTGGAAGTAATGTCTTGTTTTTTTCTATATAGAGTGGTAACTGATGGTGTGGTTATTTGGTTTATTATTGATGAATGTTTTTAAAAAATAATAATTACAATTTAGTGTTTTTTGTTATTAATATTTTATTTTTGATTTTTTGATTTTTTTATTTTTGATTTTTGTTTTTATCCTTTTATAAAAGTTTTATTTATTTTAAAATTCATATTTCAATACCAGTATGTACATATTATATTTTTCAATTCAGTCCTTATTTTTTTAATTTTTAATTTTTTTCTTTGACCTTTTTATAAAAGTTTTATTTGATTTGAATTTCATTCTTCAATTTAGAATAATGGTATTAAGTTTTTCAATTTGGTTCTTATTGTTTTGATTTCTAATTTTTTTAATTAGTTCTTTTGAAAAATTTATTATTTTTTTTAATTTTACCCTTCAATCATAATTGTTTTTTTATTTTTATATCAATTTTGATCTCTATTTTTTTATTTTGTTTCAATGCTTTTGCTAAATTAATTTTTCTTTTTAATTAAATATAAAATTTATTTGGTATTTAAGTCTTAATCTTTATTTTTTTAATTGTTATTTTTTAATCCTTTTGTATAGTTAAAATTATTTTTTTAATTTCATCTTCAATATTAATTGATCATGAATTGGACTTTATGTTTTTTTTTTTCAATAGACTACTTCAGGTCTACTAATTTGAGTCATATATTTAAAAAGTTAACTTTTTTTAACAAAAAAAATCATTGTAATTATTTTTATTTTTTTATCAAATTATTTCAATCTCATAATTTGAATCGTGAGTCTAGCAAAATATTATAGGATTGTCATGTTAACTCGAGTTAACCATGAATAGTTTTTTATAATCTTTTTGTATCCTGGTTTGTTTTTCAATATTTAATGGGTTATAGATTAAGATATATTGTTCTCCCTTTTAAAAAATTATTTTTTCTTAGATTATGCTAATTATTTTTCTTTTTAAATTGAATCTATTTACTATTGTTTTTTTTATTTAAATTAAAGTTAGTTTATTCGATGCAGTTGGATTTTATAAATTGAGCCATGTATTTTTTTGTAAAAAGAAAAACACATATTTAGAGCAATTGAACATTATTTTTTGCGCAAAAAATAATCTGACCTCCCGGCGGACACTGAGCCTAGTTAGTAAATTTGTTTGTCCTTTCTTCAAAATCATGCAGTCATATGGAAAAATGCCATCTTTAGTTTGGCATAGAGACCCTGACTAAAAAGTGGATATATATATATATATGAGTGTGTGTGTGTAATTTTGGAATTTCTTTTCTTAAAATTGGTTTATACTTAAAAAAAATTAATAAAAACTTACTTATTTTTTTTTATTAGCATTGGTATTAATTTTTTAAAAATAAATTTATCACTATTATATAAAAATTATATTTTTATTGTTTTCTTTCATATTTATATTTCGTAAGAATTTAAGCAAAACAATGAATATTTTAGAATCTATTAATATTAATAACATTAATTTATTGAATGAATGAATTTGTGATTAACCTAGTTTTTTTGATAGAAAGAATTTAAGTTGGAAGATCATTGAAATACCTTCATTTATTTTGGATCGAGAGCAGAGTTTTGAAACTCAGTTTAGTGGTCGACTTGGTCCAAGGCTCTAGTCATGAGTTTTTTTAGGGTTATCGGGTTTTGACCAGATCACCTGAGTTAATCCTATTTTTTTATAAATCAAAATAATATTATTTTAGTAAAAAAATAAAAAATAGTTAACGAGTTACAATCGAGTTTTTTCAAGTTAGCCGAGTTACCTCAGGTTATAATTTCCTCTATTTTTTTAAACCTAACCCGATTCCAATCCCGAGTCAATCGGGTCCTTGGTCAACCTGCTAAATAGTTAACGAGTTACAATCGAGTTTTTCCAAGTTAGCCGAGTTACCTCAGATTATAATTTCTTCTATTTTTTTAAACCTAACCCGATTTCAATCCCAAGTCAATCGGGTCCCTGGTCAACCCGGTCCCTAGTCAACCCGCCAGGTGGGGCTAAGTTTAAAAACTATGATTGAGAGAATGAAGAGATCTATTTTGATAACAAAAACAAGTTTAGTTAAAATAACTATCTATCTAAATGTCTAGTTGATAATTTTTTTTGTATATTACCACAAGATCAATATATTTATTTATATGTTAATGATAGAGATGATGTTTGATTTATGTTTTTTTATATATTAAAACCTTTTATTTTTTCTATATTTTGATATTTTACTTATGTTGATTTATTTTCAATTAAAGTTTTTTTTTTTTGTTTTTACTCTTGATTATTTAAAATGTTTAAATTATGTTTAAATGATTGACATTGTATTTGCATTGTATAATTTAAAGTTAATTTATTTTTATATTTGAACTGGTTGAATATATAGACACACTAATTGATATTTTGATATTTATAATTACAATAAAATAAACAAAATACCAACCAATTGAAAAAATTTACATGCTGCAGAGCAATGAATTTCATAAAAGAAGTTTCTTTTTCTATTACTCATGACTCGACAAAATGGTATAGGCTGCGCTGTCATGCCGACAAGAAAATACCGAGATGTAATAATGGCAACAATCACAATAAATAAAAGGAGACAGGACAAAGAAAAAGAAAGGGAGATAGAAAGAAAAACCATCCATACTCGTGCCTGATTTCCATTTGGTACTGGGCACCATTCTAGATTGATGATAGTAACTGGAAAGCAGCATTTTAATGAAGTCAGAAATCTCAGGTTTTATGATTTATTCAACGAATCCAATCAAGACGATGACAAAAAACCAGATAAATGAAGCAAATTAATCATTTAAAAAAAATCTAAAAGGAATCGAGACATAATTATAGACTGAAAGAGCCAGCATCGTGGATTGAAACAATATTTCCATGTTTTTTTCCTGTCCCTAAAGCTTTTTGTACTTTCATCACTGATTGTTTATTTTAGTATTATATATTGCATTGATTGGGATTTGAGCCAACAATTTGTTTCAATTAGTTTGATAAAGACTGTGGTCTCACAAAAGATTTGTATTGAAGATCAGCATTGTTTAAATAAAAAAATTAACCAAATAATACAATTTAAAAAAGAATGGATGAAATAACATAGTTTAGTAAATGTTACGCGTGATTGAAAAAGCAACATTTAAAATAAAAATAGTCAATGATGGAAAACACAATACTTTTAAAAAATTGTTAAATAAGTTACATAAATCACTACGAGGAGAGATAAGAGAATTTTTTTAAAAAAGAAAGAAACCTTAAAGCTTCACTAAAATTCTAATTACAATATTATTATTATTATTAAAAAAACTTAATAAAATAAATTCAATAACATTAAAAAATATTATCAATAATGATTGAAATGGATCACACTCTTTATTTAAAAGCAAGTAATAAATTATAATGAGGAGAGAGGAAAAAAAAAGTCTTAGAGATATATCAAAACTCTGATTACAATATCATTGGTAACAAAAAACTTCTTGACGATTTAAATTTAACGACATCAATAAAAGTCACCAACGACGACCTGAGTGGGTCACACGCAATAGATGGCTTGCTTGTCCTTGAATGAAGAATATGATATATTATGGTTATTATTGTAATCTTCATCAATATTGTTTAATTCATCATATTAAAATTTATATAATACTGATAAATATACTTTTTAAGACTTTTTTCTTTTTTATCTTTTTTTATTGTAATTTGTGCCAGCTCATCTAACAATTTCTTTAAAATTTCATATTTAACACATGTGATAACTTTAAATGTTGTGTTTTTTAACTACAATGTGTATCAAATTATATTATTTTACTCATTCTTTTTCTACCTATATTCTTTGGTTAATATAATTTTTTAAATAGTGCTTATAAGAAAAAACACCCATCAAAAACTTTTAGATATTAAGTTGATACTTGAGTTGGTAAAGTATAATATACTAAAATTTTATTATTTAAAATAATTAAAACTTTGGGGGATCGAGTTTGACACTAAAGCAAAAATGAAGTTTTTTTCTTTTCTTTACCGTTTATGAGCCGGACTTTTTAGAATTTTGGTCCTTAGATTTTTTTAGTCCTTTAATTTTTTTAAATTTTAATTTTAATCTAAAATTTTATTTTGATTACCTTTCGATATCCGAATTTTGGTCCAAGATAATCTTTCCTGGCATCCTAGACGACAGTAAGTGCATCGCCGGTCACCTGACTCGCAATAAAGCACAAGTCAACTAATCCGTCGTACGCGGGTGAACTAGCTAGTTTTACCGACATCCATTCCGGAAATAAGCACCCAATTCGCAGCCATGTCAGAGTCGTGGAGCCAGTAGATCAAGATTAGCGGTCACTTTACGTTACCAATTCAGCCCATGTAAAGGCACACCAAAAACATCCATACCGCCACATAAACATCTTTATTCTTGTTTATGAAACTTGTACGTATATTTTATACTTGAAGAATAATAATGCGACTTTATTTATTGTAACGATAAAATTAGAGTATTTAATTTCTCAAATAAAACACATTTTCAACCACACGTAGGTTTTATCCATATGATTTGGCAATTAAGTGCACCGCTAATTGCAAACAATTTCATGCTTAGACTATATGTTTTGGCTTTGATTTGAAATTTAGATGTGGAAGGAATGAGTCGCCTACACAAGAAGATAAATTGAATTGAATAACAAGAGAAAATATTATAAAATTAACTAAATACTAAATATATGTATTTTCATATATGATCATTTTAGATACTAAGATTTTCTATAAGTCTAACCCACGACAAAAGCTTCACGTGACCAAACAAATTAAATTTATTAGTTTGAGCCTAAATAAAACTTATTGGGATTGAAACAAAATTAAATTAAAAAAACTAAGTTCAAAATGAGCCTAAATTGAGATTGAAATAAAATTAAATTAAAAAAACTAAGTTCAAAATACATTTCATAGTTATTACTTTAATATCCTTATAGTTAAGGGTATTTAAAGTAATTTTCATACTAATTTTTCTAAAATAAGATATATTATATATGACATGTTTGTAGATAGATAATAAAGCCACCAAATCACGAGAGGAATAAAAAATGAATATAATCTAGTAATTCATATTAATATTTTATTTTCATCAAATCAAGTTAAAATCTCATATAGTTAAAGTTTTTGAACTTATATAAATACCTTTTGTCTTAATTAAATTAAGTTAAATATCTCACAAGGTTTAAGTTTCCAGACTTGTATGTAGATCTAGCTATTAATCAAAGGATTTATGCATATGAAAAATTTATCAATTTTCATCTTTTCTAGTAATTAATTTCATTATTATAATTTAATCATCATTTTAGTGTATTTTTAATATGCAAAATTGTATATGTACAATTACTTACAACATCAAGTCTTAAACAAGAAAAAAAATCATACAAAGAAAAATTACTAAAACTCTTATTACAGGTCCTCAAAACTATTAATAATGAATATTTAATAACAAAAGATTAATTCTTTAACTTAGTTAATATAACTTAAACTACAATGTAAACTTCATAGCTCAAAACTAATTAACTTCTTTACTTTAATCTTCTACTTATCTAGATCTTCTACTTATCTAAAAAGGAGAACAAAGGGAGAAAAGGTAACCATAACTTAGTAAGTACAACTCCACACACATTATCAAGCTTAGAACAAGTAACGAACACACACATATTGCATTGACAATAATAAAATAGCTTAAGATAATTTAAAAAAAATTGTTAATATTTTATAAACACATGCCATAAAACAAGTCATTAATTCATATTTTTCCTAGACATGTAATTTCATAAACATGATTTTACTCTCAGATCAAATTTCTACAAACACATTCTACTTAACCATTCTTAACCAATTATAGCAACTTGTTGATGAATGTCATTGCCAATTATTATATAACTCATTAATGGACCATTAGAATTAGTTGTAGTGTCAATAACCCTATGTACTAGAGGTCATTATTTTATTTATAGTCATGTGAAAGCCATTATGCAACCATTTACAAATCTTTTTTGAAAACAATTTCTTTCATAAATTAGTTTATGCAATATTTTTATAAAAATTCTATATTGTTCATTTGCAAACATCCGTGTAAACAAATTAATTTGAACATAACAAGTGTTTGATCTTCTTTTAAAGAATGTAATACATATAGTAAATGAAAAATATATAATTAAGAAAAATATTTATTATGTTTAAAAATGTATAATTAAGAAAAATATATATTATGTTTAAAAATAATAGAGCATGCTAAGATTTATTACCTTTATTGGTTAAACAATCCGTTCTAAAATCTTAGTTGAAACAACCTATCTACAAGTATATATCCTGTTGAAGCTCCTCATACACTTAAAAGAGTGTTTGAGATAGAGGTGTAGTGAGGTGATGTTTTTTTTTTTTTAATGTACAACTTATTTAATGCACAAAAAGCTACCACCAAAGGCAAGTTTTTATTGCTTTTTGTATGGGTCTAATAAAAAAAAACCATATCTTTCTCGTAAACACACTTTTAATTATATTAATTTATCAATTACACAGTGTCTAATAAACTAACCATATAACTTCTAGAAAATTTAGAATTTCATTCTACTTTTTTGGTTGCAAATTAGTCCGAATTACCTCTTCATTCAAATATGATTCACCTAGTAATTCATTTTATAGAATTTATAATAAGCCCTAAAATCATTCTTGGGCATTACTGCTAAATAATTTACATATTTGTTATTATTTGTTATTATAACTATCTTTACAAAAATTAAATTAATACACTGTTTATAATAATAGAAACTAGATAAAAAACAAGATTTTTCTAAATATAAAATTTGATTAAAAAACTATATTTATTCAATATAATTTCTAAATTAAACAATAATCTCTGTCAAACCCTTAAATTTACAACTTCTCACTTTTATATTTAATTGTTAACCTAATACTTTTTAACCATTAAACAACCATTAAACACCCTTCACCCGACTTACAATATCATAAAACCTATCATATTCATTATATTATATCATTTATACAAATATAATTTAAATTTTTTTAACTTTATATACCTTATAAAAAATCTTAATCAATCCAAGACCTTTCTAAATAAAAAAAATTCATATTTCTTACCTTGAAATCTAGAAAATAGAATAAAATTTCAGTCTATTAAGGTCAATTTATTTCACTTCTTTTCTCTGCATTTATCACAAAAACAAGTGATTCTTTGGATTTGTTTTTCAAAAAAATCTTAAAGATTATAAAACTAGGGTAAATAGTATTTTTACCATTTTTTATTTTATATTAATATAGGACTACATGTGCCAATATTTTTTTTCTAATTAATCCAAAATAAATTATACTCTAGCACAAGAAACTAATAAAATTGTACCAAAAAGAATTTGGTATTGCAAGCATGGTCTAATATATGTAGAAAAAAAATAATAAATTCTTCTATATATTTACTCAAATTTGAACTGAAAAAATTATTATTATTTAACTATCAAAATAATATTATATTAATGTAAGACCATGTCAACTGAACTAAATGGTAAAAACAAAAACAAAGCCTCTTGTTTCTAGAGCCATGCAAGAGACACCGAATAAATATGTCTACCAAACACACCCCAAAGTCATAGACCACTTAACTAACAGCAATCCCTTTCTCCTCTCATTTTCCCTTCTCTCTCACCCTTCCTCTCACGGCTCAAAACCTAAGAACGAACAAGAAATGGGGGACGCTTTCTGTTCAGATTGTAAGAGACACACAGAGGTAGTTTTCGACCATTCAGCAGGAGACACAGTATGTTCAGAGTGTGGTCTTGTCTTAGAATCTCACTCGATCGATGAAACATCAGAGTGGAGAACTTTTGCGAATGAATCAGGAGATAATGATCCAGTTCGTGTTGGTGGACCAACTAATCCTCTATTAACAGATGGTGGTCTTTCTACTGTTATTGCTAAACCTAATGGTGCTTCAGGAGAGTTCTTGTCCAGTTCTCTTGGTAGGTGGCAGAATCGTGGATCCAATCCTGATCGTGGGTTGATTACGGCTTTTAAAACTATTGCTACGATGTCTGATAGGTAACATTTTCTTTTATTTTTTTCTTCTGTTTTTGTGGGTTTTGCTTTATTTGATTTATTGTGAAGTTGTGGAGGTGTTTGGATGTGATTGGTTGAGGTTAATGAGTTAAAGTTTATGAATTTTATTGATGGGTTGTTTAGATTTTTGATTTAGATGGGTAAGGGAATATAAACTCTTGGATATTGAATTTGGTGGGTTTTGATTGGTTGCACTGTTAATGGAATTAGTTGATGCTTTGAGTCTGTTGTTAGGTTGATGAAATTGGATCTGGAGGGGCACAGTAGTGATGGTACAAATGCAAATTCAGCAATAAATGATCTATTTTGATTTTATCATAGATGGATATTGACTAGAAGTGCTGAAATTTTTGAATGATTTAGTTGTTTCATATGCCACCAGTTGCGAGTTTGTTGAAATGGTTGTGGAAATAGCTGTTCCAATTTGATTTTGTTTATGCCTTATAATGCAAGGGTGTTTTTTGTTCCTCAAGAAAGTCCTACTTTTTATATATGGCAGTTCCAACTTTTTAATTGATTTGAGGTTGACTGGAATTGGAGTTGTGAATCCATTTGATTTGGACAATTGATGTAAGTTCATGACTTCACTGATTGTTTGGTGTTTTTGGTTTGTGTGATTAGATTTGGACCTTTGTTGATTGTTTGTATTAGTGTTGTGTTTGTGGGTTGATTTTAGATGAGGAGGGAACTGAATTTAGATCCCACATTTGGTGTGATTTTGATGTTGTAGCAGGGGTTTAATTGGCTGTGATGTTAAGGAGATTAGTTGATGGTTTGATGCTGTGGTTACTTGATGGAACTGGACTTTTAGGTACTTAATAGCGATAACAGATGCGAATTCATCCCCAAGAAGGAATTTTTTGATGTGAGGCAGAATGAATATTAATATAAATTGATAAAGTTTCAAGTCAGAAGGAACAAGATTATCTTGCATCTTGATAGGCATCTCTGGATTCAAATTATGAGTTATTAGTAGCAGTTGACTTGGGGGTCCAGCTTGATTATGTTGGTGCCTTTTAAGGCTGTGAATGCTTCATGCAACAAAGTTATAGTCTTTGTAAAGAGATAGCATTATGTTACTGAATTCTCACTCTCTATTATGTGCATGCATTTTATGCGCAATGATGTTTATGAAAAAATACACTTTTGCAAAGTCGTTGCTAATGTGTGATATTTATGTTTCAGGTTGGGCCTTGTTGCAACTATCAAGGTATTCACACTTGATATTTATATATTGATATTAAAACTGATGGTTTCAACAGTGTCTTTTCTGAAAACATCCTTGCATGAATATGGAAATAAACCCTTTTACTATCATGTAAATAATGTTGTCTTGTTATTTAGTGTATTATCAGGTAACTAGCCATGTATATCATTCCAATCAGATTTGGCCTTCCCCAGCGTTCATAAATGTATAAGCACATTCTTATGAAGTTATGATATATGAGAATATTCTATAAATTCTATGGCTTGATTGGAATAAAGTGACAGGTTTTTGTAAATATGATTAATCTCTTGTAAAATAATGAAATTATGGCATAGGAGATACAAAAGAAATTTTATTCACAAAGCATCACCTGTGAATGAAATTTTTTTATGTATTGATTGTAAATAGAGCTGCAGAATATTTGTCTTTACAGTTTAATTGAAAAAGCCTAATCTACTCTAAGCAAGCATGAAATTCAAATATTTTGATAACTGTTCACTCTTCTCATCGAAGCGAAAGGAGACTCATTCATCTGTGGGGGGAGAGAATTGAGTTAGGGGAGATGAGATAGCGTATTGTTATATACTTTTATTGCAAGCTTATTGAGAAATTATTTCATATAATTCTCATGTAGGTATCTAAACTTACAATGAATAGATCAATCACAAACATCAAAGTGTTCCCCCATCTTTTGCTCTTATGAGGAGGAGGGGAAAAAGATGAAGGGAGTGGGTTGTGAAGGCATCATGTTTATTGGAAAACCATAAATATGTTTTGAAATGTTCAATTTGATGCTTTTCTTGTTTTGTTGTTCATGAGAAATTCCCTAATGTTTCTTTTGTTTTTGTTTTTCGCACCTCTGGTGATGCATTTTTCATAATATTGAAGGATCGGGCCAATGAGATCTACAAGAAGGTGGAAGATCAAAAGTCCAGTAGAGGAAGGAATCAAGATGCTTTATTGGCTGCTTGCCTCTACATTGCTTGTCGACAGGAAGACAAGCCCCGAACTGTAAAGGGTATTGTCTAGCATTCTTTTAACATATGGATTTTTCCTGATTTAATCTTTCCCCAAGTGTTTGAACTTCTCTGAACCTCTGAATTTCAATTAGAAATTTGCTCTGTTGCCAATGGAGCCACGAAGAAGGAAATTGGCCGAGCAAAAGAATACATAGTGAAACAACTGGGTTTGGAGACTGGTCAGTCCGTGGAGATGGGAACTATACATGCTGGGGATTTTATGGTGTGCTTTTTTTCCCATTAAATTTACTGTGTTGGTTTTATTCTTTATTTACAGGGAGTGTTCCTTATTGTTCAGATGCGAATATGGGTTTTATCTGTATTATTAGCACCATTGTTATTAACATCAGCCTCAACTTGATCTGCAGAGGCGTTTCTGCTCCAATCTTGGAATGTCTAATCATACAGTTAAAGCTGCCACAGAAGCTGTTAAAACGTCAGAACAGTTTGATATAAGGTATTTACAAGTGTCTCACATTACCTCTACTTTTACTAGAAAAGTGATGGTTTTCTCAGTTCTGCTCATTTTTGTTGCTCATTCATCACTTCTGGTTAATAATTGTTGCAAGATCCATATACTTTAGAATAAGAAGAAATAGTTCGAAGACCAGGCAAAGAAAACACTCTT
>NW_011499931.1:86631-99381 GCF_000495115.2 Populus euphratica
AGAAAATGCAAAGAAAACACTCTTTCCATCTTTGTTTGTTTTATTGACCTTTTGGATCAATCTATGTTGTTCAACAAATATAGCCACTCGTTATAATCCCTTCTAATGCTTGCAGGAGGAGCCCTATATCAATCGCAGCAGCAGTCATCTATATAATTACTCAGCTTTCAGATGACAAGAAGCCTCTTCGAGGTTTTGATCGTTTTGAACCCTCTTTATCAAGTGGAAACAAATCATTCATTGGTGGATAGAATCAGATATTTCTGAAATAACCCTATTCTATCAGTTTTATTTAGACAAACCTTTCAACATTGTTGATTCTAGACACCGTTAGACATCTTCTCACTTATGTTTCGGTATATTAGCTGCCTTGAGTTTCAATTCAAAGATATGCTTTCAACTGATAGTAGGCTTGGATGCAGATATTTCACTAGCAACTGGAGTTGCTGAAGGAACAATCAGAAATTCCTACAAGGATCTTTATCCCCACGTGTCAAAGATTATACCATCATGGTATGCCAGCGAGGAAGATTTGAAGAACCTTTGCGGTCCTTGAATAATACAGTGAAAAATACTGGGAAGAAAAACCCGTTTGATTTGATCTGTAAGCCTCTATCTAGGATGTAATTAAGAAACTGTTGAGACATCCAGGGGATTCACAAGTCCTCTCGTCCTTTTTTATTAAATTCCGCAGTCAACAGTACCGTTAATTTAGGGATAGGAAAGCAAGTAAAAAAAAGAAAAGAAATAGCAATCAATTTTAATTTATGCTCAGCAACGACAACAATTTTAATGTAATTTTGATGTGTATTAATATTCAAATGGTAAACCTACTTTCAATTCGTTTCTTTTTGTGTTGAACCACCTGATTCTTGATTCAGTTAATTGTGATTGCTCATTGATCTTTGATCATTTGAAGAAGTTTCTATTTCTGATTGGGATTTACTCAATTGACATGATATGTCACAAGAGAAGATGAAAGAAACACTTCTCCCCCAGTTCGAGTTTCCCTGTGCAAGCTCTGTCCATGGTGAAGAGGAAGTAAAGAAAACGTCTGTTACAAATGAAGTTCGCAAAAAGGAATGAAAATTACAAATGAAGTCGGCAAAAAGAAATGAAAAGATAAAACTAAGGTGTTTTTCATTTTCTGTTTTGTCATAATCTAATTCTAGTTATTCTCAAAAATCAATTTATTTTTTAAAATAAATAATAATAATAATAATTAAGGCTCGTAGCGTTGAGAAAGTAAGCTGAGAAATCAAACTGTAATTTTTGAAAGAAATTAAAGACTTAACTATACCTTATTATGCCCAAAAATAAAGAAAAAAAATACAAATTCAAGGTCAAATTAAATGATTATTGGACAAATTTGTATAAAAATTAAGTCTAATGACATAATTAAATTTTTAATTGGTCAATTTGATTTAATTATAAGCCAAATTGAATTTTAATTATGTTAAAGAATTAATTTGGGTCCAATTGAAGGATTTAATTAAGTGCAAGGATTAATTATACTTTAAATGGGTCAAATTAATTTTATTTGGGGTTTAATTTGTAAAAAATTAAGTTTGAGAGCCTTATTTGAGCTTAATTGAGAATATTGAAATTTTAAGAGATCAAATTTAATTTTTACCAAGTTAATTAATTAAAATCAGAGGTAAAATTGTAAGAAAATTAAAGTTTTTGGGATAATTAAGAATTAAATTAACAAAATTCACAGTTAATGATCAATCTGCAAAAAGGCACCAAACTATAGGGGCTTCATTAACAAAAACTAGGGGTGAAATTGAAAGTTTAATGATCAATTAGGGTTGAAATTGATAAAATCCAAGACCATGAACCATATTGTAGAACGCATGTAAATATAGGGCTGAAGTTAAAGTTCCACAGGGGTTTCATTGCATTAAATCAAAAGTTTAGGGTAAATTAAGAGTTCAATTGAAAGTAATTGAAAGCTGGAGGACTAAAGTGAAATTAATTTTAAATCCCAAATTCAAACCCAAAATGGCACCGTTTTGAGTAAAAAAAAAAAAAGGACCAGATGACATGTCATGTGGTCATTGATCATTATTTTCTTCTTTTACTAGGTAAAAATTAGTTCATTCACCTACTTTACAGGTGCATTTAATACATCTAACGTCCATCAAATTTGACAAATCTTGTATGTAAATGATTCCCTGCAATTTCTCTACAACTCCAAGTGAACATTTTAGTTTGAGTTGTGATGAGATGGCTCCAGCACTAGCTTAAACATGCCAACTCAAGCAGCATTTTCTGCAGATTTAATAGTGCACCATGTCTATTTTAAGCCAACAGTTAGGATCATTTCCAACATAATCAAGGGCTGAAATTTTTCTCTAGTGTAGACAAGATTGCCCTCTTTCACCACCTATAAATAGAGATGAATTTCATAGCCTGCAGGAGGAGAAACTCGGGTACAAAATAAGCCAAAAACCAGCCTTTTCACCCTTGGTTTCTACAATTTTTTCTCCCCCCCTCTCTCTCCACCGTTCCAACCTCCAAGCCATGTTGCCACCAGCTCGTCTGCCACTCTCTCCACCATACTTATCCCTCTCCACTGAAAGCTTCTCCTTCTCCCTCCCTAACGGCAGCAGCTCGTTATCACCACTATTTTCGCTTTCTTCCTTCTTCAATATCGACAGCAGTAGCATCGACTCTTTAACAAACGTCACCACCAGTTTTAGGGCAATTACCCAGACCGACTGCTCCTCCTAAGCCTAGGTGGCCTTCCTTTTTTTTCTCTACTTCTCTTCCTCCTTATTCCCCCATCTGTATCACCCTGCATGCAAAAAATAATTCATCGCTTGTGTAAGGTCGGGCTAGTTTTGGCCTAGCCTAAAGGCTAGATCCGGCTCGGCCCTCATTTAAAAAAAAAAATCCAAAAAATTTCAAAAATCATTTGAAAAAAATTAGGATTTTCTTGCATATTTTCTATTTTTGCATGATATTGGGTTGTATATTTACACTGTAAAATACAAATTCGATATTAAAATACTTGGTTTTCTGAGAAATATTTCAAAAAAAACAAAAACAAAAATTCAAAACATTTTCTAAAAGACATCTAAAAAAACTTTGAAATCAATCTTCCTTTAAAAAAAAAATCGTTGCATATGGCCAAATTCTAAAATTTTTCCAAGCATATTTTTCATGAGAAAAAACAAAAATTGCATCCTTTTCATGTTAAAAAATAAAAAAAATAGATATCGTAACTATTTTATGATTATCTATTAGGATTTGACCATCATGTCAAAAATATTTTTCCAATTTTTTTTTAGGATCCAAATGTAGACTTTAATATTTGCGGGGTGTAAAATCACACGATAAAATATACCCTCATGTATTAAAGATACAAGGTGTAAAAATAAGATACTAAAATTCAGATTTTAGAATGGATTTAACCCGATAAGGTAAAGACTCTCTTAGAGAGATCTACCTTGAGCCTTATAAAAGATCAATGAATATAAACCGATTTAGAAAAAAACAATCAAACAACAATGTAACTTACTTTGGGCTGGGTGTACTGGGGGTGATGTGTTTTTTTCTTGCACAACCAGTCCCTTACCCAGACTCTCACAGATCATAGGTTCCTAGTGATTATAATACTAGGTGGTGACTCCTAAACATTAATCATAATTTTATGATTAAATCCAAAATTATTTTCAACACATAACACCTCACATAAAAGGCATGACAAGAGCCTCCGCCGTCGCTACACGACATCACGGAGCCTGCACACTCCCGCGACGTGCTGGTTGAAATACCACGTCTCTTTTCTAAACAATTTTAAAAAACTGAAATAGTTTTAAAGACAAAAAATAAAAAAAAGATTTTATTTTTATAATTTGATCTTTTATATACATAATATTATTATTATAACTATCATATCACCATAATTATCATTTTACCACTATTACCCCTACATTTTCATAATTACGATCACCATTATCATCGTATTTTCATTTTTCCTTCTTAACTCACCGCATTTTATTTTAATATTATAATTATCATCAACTCCACAATAACTATTTATTATTATAAAGAACTTTAAACCTTATGGTGTTTTCATTCTAACAATTCACAATGATAATTTTTTTCTTAATTTAGTCTATAAATTTGGTTTCACTTCAATTGCATCCTTTTATACCCAAATTCATGACCAATTAAGGAAAAAAATTGAAATTGAGGGGACCAAAGTGTAAAACAAGGAGAAAATGAGTTATAAGTTTAGAAATGGGGTAAAAAGTTCACTTTGGTCCTCTTACTTTTGAAATGATAACTTTCGATCCCTTAATATTTCAAAAATGCAATTATGTACAAAACTTCTTCTCTGCTTTTTTTTTTTCCTTTCAATTCTAGTTTGAGAAGAGAGAGAGAAATAGTTAGATTCCAGTTATAGAAAGAGAAAGTCTCGATTGATACCAGTTCCAGCTATGAAAAAGATCCATTTTGGTGTTAACAAATTTTACTTGATGAGAAGAGTTCTACCTAGGTATTCTTTGGCCTTACCATCATCTGAGATGTAGATTTGAGCTTAAATTTTTATTTATTTATTTATTTTGGGATAATTTTAGATTTTTAGGTGTTTTAAGGTTATTTGACGGTACGAATGAGTTTGTTAAGGTGCATAAAGTATTTTATAGGTGTTTTGGGTAAAAAAATAGGTTGAAAATGAATTTTTTTGAGGAAAAAAACATGACCCAAATTTCCAATGATGCTTTAGTTGATAGAAACTAGGCGTTAGTAGGTGACTTATTATTATGTTTTTGTAAATGCCATCCATCCCTTGAAAAAAAAAAATTCAAAGTTAGTCTAGCTACATAGGTTTGGGTTAAAAGTTCATCCTAACTCCTAATAAGATTTTTACATTAGTCCTAACTCCTAATAAGATTTTTACATTAGTATCTTGTAATAGAAATTTCAAATCAAATAGCCAAGGTTTCCTTCTACTAACATTTATAACAAAATTAATATGTTTAAACTATAGATAACATGTCTAATAAAGCAATGCATATAAGATTTATGTGTCAACTCCTATAATGTTGAAAATTATTTTGGTTAGCATGTCACAATATTTCAATCGATGAGGTCTATAGCTCAAAATATAAATAATGATTTACATGTATAAGTTATTGGGCTAAACAATAGAAATTTATGACATTAAACACTTTTTGAGAACTTTATATATATTCCATTTTGACAATTTAAAGATAACAAGGAATGACTTAATGATATTTATGGATGTGTTGTGGCCATTACATACACTTCCAGTTTCTAATTTTCTCCACCTTTTTTGTTAATGGTCCCTGCATTCTTTAATATTAGTGGCTGTCTTTTTCTTTTAAGTAAACTACTAGTGTATTTTGATGAATTTTGGACAATAATCACACGTTTAGAAAGTAAAGTTTATACTTTTAATATCCCCTTTAAACTTGACTCTTTTGACTTTATCATTCCAAATATGTTTTATATTCTTATAAACACATTATACTTGAATGACTTTATGAATATGTCAGTAAGTTGATCATAAGTTATGCAAGATATATACTCAATTTCTTTATTTTTTATATGTTATTTGATGAAATGTTATCGAGTGTCAATGTGTTTGCTTCTTTTATAGTATGCTAGGTTCTTTTCTAAAGCAATCACATAATGATTATCTATGTATAATTATATAAGATTTTCTTGTGGAATTTTTGAAAAACTTTAATACGTTCCTCAACTGTTTACCATGACATGTAACTGATCTAGCAATAACATACTCAACTTTATAGAATAATAGTATAAAGAACTAAGTAAATGGCATGTCTTCCATGAAGAATGTGAACCTAGTTACGCCTTTTCTTTTATCCAAGTCATGTCTGAACTCAGTATCAAAATAGCCAATAAGCTTGAAATCTTCACTTTGTGTGTAGAACAAGCTATTATAAAGAGAACATTTTATAAACTAAAGAATCCTTTTAATTTTATTAAATGAGATTTGTTAAGGGTCTTCATGTATCTGTTAATTAGCCTAACTTTATAGGATCTATATCTCTTTTTACATTATTTTTAAAATCTAATCTTATTTCTGAAGTTGTCAAAAAGTTATACTTTTCCTTTTCAAACTTCTTTGTAATCTCTTTTGTATAGTTATATTTGGAGATGGAGATTTTTCTATTTTTGGTTTATAGAACTTTTCTGTTAAGGAAATGAGCTATTTAGCCTATATTTGACATCTTAAATTCATTGACCATGCTTTTCTCGAAAGCACCAAACATATCTGGATTGTTGCTAATGAATATTAAATCATCAATATATAAGCAACCAATAATAATGCTTTTATTTGACTTCCTCTTCATATATATTGCATATTTATAGGACACTTTTCAAAATCATTTTTCATGAAATAATCATCAATCCTAGTATTTCATGTATGCGGAGCTTGCTTTAACCAATATAGGGCTTTCTTTAGCTTATACAACATATTTTTATAGCCTTTTTTCATATATCCAGATGATTGATTAATATTAATTTTTTCTTTAAAGACCCCAATTAGATATTTTAATTTCAAGAATATTTGGTAAAGTTTTCATTTGTAAGGTGCAACTAGTGAAATCAATAACCTATTAGCCTTAAAAATGGAAACTAGCGAAAATACTTCATTATGGTAAGTGTTTTTTTTCCACCCTTTTATGACAAGCCTAACCTTATACCTTTAAACTTCTTTTTAAGCATTCTTATTTATCTTGTAAACCTACTTGAATTTAATAGTCTTGTGTGTTTTTAGAAGAGTAGTCAACTTCCATGTGTTGTTCTTTTTAACAAATCTAATTTCTTCATTCATTGCACTCTTTTATTTTTCTTATTTGTTAACTTCTTAAAAACTAACTCGGTTATAACTCGTCTATAGATAAAATAAACTATACTCATCACCCTGTATAAGTTTTGTATCCTCATTAGATTATTCCAAGTTTTAAACCCTTCTTGGTCTCTTGTAAAAAAATTCTTTTAGTGCTAAGTGTGGAGTCTTATGTATTTGTATTGAAGGGTGAACTCCTTTTGGTTCTTCTTCTATTAATTGAGTTAGTTTCTCTTCTTTAATAGTTAATTCTGTATTTCTAGAAGATTTAGTGTGATCCTCTCTTTCTAATTTATTTTTTTCTTAAAAATAACATCTTTATTATATAACACTTTATTAATGTTGAGATTGTACAACATGAATCGCATTATTCTATCACCATATTGAATAAAGAAAAAATTATCCCTTTTATCTTAAAGTTTAGCTCTTTTCACACTTGGATTTTTAGCATATACAATGCATCTAAAAACTTAAAGATGACTCATACTTGGCTTAATGAGTGCTCTACACTTCATATAAAATTTTATTATTTAAACTTCCATGGGATATTTATTGAATAGATAAGCTTTACATGAAATTGCTTCATCCCAAAAACATTTGGGCAATGACTTTTCCTTTAACATGATTTCAGCCATGTTATGAAGTGTGTGATTCTTTCTCTTAGCAACATCATTTAGTTGAGAAGTGTAGGTTGGAGTATACATATGCTTAATTCCTCTTTACTTCAGGAATTCTTTAAATTTTCTTACTTTGCATTCATCACCTTGATATGATTAAAACAATTTGATTTGGTAGCCACTATTTTTTTAACAAAGGCTTTAAACTTTTTGAAGTTATAAAATACCTTTGATTTCCTTTTCAAAAAACACACCGAAGTTCTTTTATTATAGTTGTTAATGAAAGTGATGAAATATTACTTTCTTCAATTTAATTTTATTTTTAATGGACCACACATATCAGTGTGCACTAACTTGAAGCTTTATTTTTAAATTTTTTTAGGTGCAACTTACTAGGAAAGCATATTTTATAAAGCTTATTTGGATGATGAATGTTTGGAAAACCTTTCATTGTCTTCTTGCTTTCAAATTATTTGACTTTTTAAATTAAGTTGTTCATAACTGAGATGTCATAACCAATCTTTATCATTAATAATGCTTCTTCTACACTTTGGTATATTACATGAATAGTGAGTGCACGCATCCTATTCTTCTCCATCTTCATTCAAGTAATCAACTTCCCTTAAGTATCTGCAAGTGTCAATTACATATCCTTTAATTTGATTTGATAACCTTCTCCATTAAGTATTTAAGACCGGATATATTTATCTTTATTTATGGAAATAATAGACATTAGAGATGAAAACATGATCTCCATCCTTTTGCTTGATTAGAACATTTCTTCTCTCTCAAACTAGGACTTTAGAAATATCACCTAATGATATCTCTCATTGAACTTTGTCATCAAATTCAATGAATAAGTTCTTTTATCAAAATATAGGATTGTTTTTATATCATCAGATAAGGATACTTTAACTTCCTTAAATAATACATCTTTGAAACTATTTTCCATGATATCTAATACATCTTGAAAACCTAGTAGGCCTCTTATATGAATGCATCAATTGTCATAATTCTCTTTTATCAATTTCAAGATGAGCACTTGTGTGGTCTCGTATGCTATTGGTTAACTTTATTAAAACAAGTCTTTATAAATGAAGTTTTGAAAAAAAAAAAAAAGACTTTGTCACTGAGTCTAGAAGAGTTTATTTTGTTAGGTAGAATTGTTATGTAATTTTTAGAAATTTTAGGGTTACTTTTGAAATTTTAGAAACTTTAGGGTTTTGTTCTGAAATTT
Source organism: Populus euphratica (assembly GCF_000495115.2). Taxonomy (NCBI): domain Eukaryota; kingdom Viridiplantae; phylum Streptophyta; class Magnoliopsida; order Malpighiales; family Salicaceae; genus Populus; species Populus euphratica. Next base: position 95,345 of record NW_011499931.1, read on the forward strand.
ATGAAAGGTTTTGGGTTGTTTTACACATTTCAAAAACTTTAAAGGTTGTTATAAAATTTATAAATCTTTTAGAGTTTTTTGTAATTTCTTAAAATTTGTACTAGTTGTCTTTTCCAATGACAATTTTTTTTTAAAAAAACTTTGGTAAACTTTTGAAAGCTCATCTTACCTTCATTTGAGTTGATATTTCATTTGTTATGATTGTCCCTTTGAGTACTTTTCAATAGTTTATTCAAAAAATATTTTTGAACACTTTGATTTATAAATAAAAATCAAGAACACATTCTATTTTTTATTCTTAGGTTCTAATACCACTAATGAATGGAATGAGTAATTGAAGTTGCTAGTGGTGCACCTTCAAAGGAGTAAAATTTACACAGACAAAAACTAAATTTAGAATTATTTCAAACACACACAAGATTACAACTCCCTCACAACCTCTCTTTCTCTTTAACTCTTCTTTATTTTCTTGGTCACTCCTCACATCTAAATACTCGGATTACATGCATATTTATAGGAAAATAATGACATCAAAAATGTCATTGCTTATATTACTTTTTTTTTTTATTTCAACTTTTATTGTACCTACTTCACCTCTTTCATTAATGACTGTTACATTCTTCAATATTAGTGGTTGTCTCCTTCTTATAGGTGAGCTACTTGTAAGTTTTGATAACTTCTAGCAATGGTTACACATATAACAAGTCAAGTTTATACTTTCAACAAATGTCATTCCAAACTTGTCTTTATTTAAAGGAATAAAAATTATGATGCTGAAGAGAGTAATGAAACATTGGCTGGTAAGGGTGCAGTGGTTATAGAGTCACGAAGAATCTGGTAGTCATGTAAGGTGAAGAGAGAGGGAAGAAAGATAGGAGAAATATAAGGGAGAAGAAGAAACGTGGAAAAAAGAAAATGAAAAGAAAAAACATTCAAAGAGAAATTTGAAAGAAAAAGGTGCCATATTTTTTTTCTTTAATTTTTAATCCAAAGATACGAAGAAGAGTCACATACATGTGTAAAATGATATAAAATAATAATAAAAAAATTATAAGGACATAAAATACCAATTAATATAGTAAAAAAACATTTTTATGCTTTAATCCGTAAAAAAAGCATCTCTTTAATTACATTATACATTCAATCTTAGTAATCAAGAAGAGGAAAACAAATAAAGCTTAAATTCACTCCAATTGTTACATTTATTAACCTCTATAAAATTCAAAAAATTGATCAGTATAAGTTAATTTTAACAGTCTTTTCTCATTATTTTTTAATTTAAAATTTAAAATATTAAGTTATAGAAAAAATAAAATTTAATTATATTTTTTTATGTTTTTATTTTTTAATAAAAAATAAAATAAAAAAATTAAAAATATGTAAAATTAACTAAAAGAACACGTGAGACTAATATTAAGAATAATCTTATTATTTCAACATGTCCTCTAAATCAAGCATCCACTTTATGATTTAATGTCATCTAAAGCAAAAAATGATTAAATTAGTGCCTTTTAAATCAATGTTTGAAATGTTGGTCTCATACAATTCTAATTAGTTATGTTAAATTAGACCATCCTGAAGCTTACTATTTGTCTATGCATCTAATTAAAAACAAAATAGTTGACTTGGTCCACGACCTTAAGGTTGCTTTTGTTTAGTGTTATAGGATAGAAGTGATGTAAAAATATTTTGTTGTAAGAACAAAGATACAAATATAAAAATAAATATATTTCTAAGATAATTTTAGAGTGAATATTTATTCTGTCAAAATGAATGAAACTGACAAATAAGACATATCTTCTTTATCTCAATTGTTTTCATTTCTTTGTGGCATGATACTAACCATTCATTGTATAATAATTATGATTAAAAAGTAAGTAATGTAAAGGAACCAAATGAAAGGCTTCTGGGAAACCAATTTATGGTCAGTGCATTATTTATTAAATCATGTTTGAATGAGTCAAAATAGAAAGAAAGGTGTTAATCGTATACAAGAAAAAAAATCCATAAATATCTTATTCAATAGAATGAGTGGATCCAATAAGTCTAATGGGTGGATTTTTCTAGTAGTCATCATATGGAAAGGATTTTTTAGTGAAATTAGCATTACTCAATAAGTAAATTCTAATATGAGAAGGGTTCCTATATAAAAAGGGTTTGTGTTTACAGATTAATGTTATTTTTAATATATATATATATATATATATATATATATATATATATATATCTATCTGCATAATTTAATGATGATGAATAAGAGAAGGGAGGTTAAAATATAAAATACTTTATACGTGTCTTATTTTTTAACAAATAATATCATAGCATGTTAAAAGAAGACCGTTTACTTGTTTTGTTATATTCTCACATTGTAATTTAGTAGCTTTTGAAGATGTTGTAAAATAATTAAAGTGGAAAAAGGCTATGAATAATGGCATTAATTTCATTAAAAGAAACAATACTTAAAAGTTAATGGAGTATCCAAAAGGACAAAAGACCATTTACATAAAATAAGTGTTCAAGATAAAGTTAAAAAAAAATAACAAAATCAACGAGTATAAAACATATCTAATAACCAAAAATTATATGCAAGCATATATTACTAGTTACAAAAAAGTTTTTGCTTAAATTATAAAAAATGACATAATTAGATTGATTATTGCTTTAGATATAAAATTAGCTTTTTTATACAAAGATCTATAATAATAAGTATTTGTTTATCAATCTTCTAATGATGTGAAATTAGGGGATGAACAAGGTATATAAGTAAAAAAAAAACCCTCTATATGAGTTATATAAAAGCTTATTTTTTTAAGGAAGTTTTTTAAAAATATCCATTTAACTATATTTTTTTATATTAAAATTAAAGACGGATAAAAAATACTTTTTGTATGTTTATATATAGATAATTTAATTTACACTGAAAATGAAAGAGTAATATTTGAAAATTTTAAAAGGTTCATAATGACTAAATTTGATATATCTAATATTAGAAAATTACATTATTATTTTTTTGTTCTAAAGTGGTTCAATCTATTACTGGAATTTTTATTTCTTCAAAGAAATATATTTAAGAAGTTCTAGATAAGCTTTAAATAAAGAATTATAATTTAGGGAATATACTAACTGAGTTTGATTTGACAATAGGTAAAGATTATAGATGGAAGAGGATGATACCATTCTATACAAGAAGATTGTAGAAAGTTTAATATATGTAACAATAGGCATAATATATTCAGTAAATCTTATCAGTATATATATTAAGAAACCAACAAAGATACATGTTCTAACTATTAAAAGGATACTTTGGTATCTAAAAGTCACTATATATGCTTTGGTTTATTCTATAAAAAGAGAGAAAATTCAAACTTGATTAGTTTTATTTATCATGAATATTATAAGAGATTAAGTTAATAGAAAAACACTTCAAGTTAGGTATTTATGCTTGATTCAACGTCTATTTTATGATCTTTAAAGAAGTAGTTATTTGTCACTTTATCAACTACAAAATTTGATTCTTTTTTTAATACAAAATTCATGTTCATTCCAAGCTATATGGATGAAGAAAATTATTAAGGAACTTAATTTCAAGACACAAGGGCATATAATAATTAATTTCTTGTGACAACAACCCAATAATTAAACTCTTTAAAAATTTAATTCTATATGGTAGAGAAAACATATTAATGTAAAGTTCTAATTTTTAAGAGATTTTACAAAAATTATAATGATTGAGATCATCTATTATAAAAGTGAAGAATATATCACTGATATATTTGTGAATTAAGTTCACTGATATATTCATCATTTTTTTAAGTTGAAAATATTTGCAAATTAAGTTCATAAAATTACTAGGTATTTACACTCGATAAGATTTTATTTAAAGAGGAGTACCTCGTTAGTAAACTGAATGTTAGAATAAGGAGAAAATTGTTAACATATGAAAATGATTATAATACGAGAATGATTCCGAGATCGAAAGGGATTTGTTATCCTTTATATATATATATATATATATATATATATATAGAGAGAGAGAG
>NW_011499931.1:99491-101282 GCF_000495115.2 Populus euphratica
AGGGATAGAGAGAGAGAGAGTGAAGGAAAGTTGAAAATGCTTCGTGTTTAGAACACTAAAACACACAAGGTATTTTCAACTTTCCTTCTCTTATTCATTATAAATTATGAATTTTAGTTTTTAACCATGAAAATGGGTTCTCCCCTTCATCTCTGATTAAACAGTGTTTAGTGCCTTGCAGTACTGAGCAGTCATCAAGTTGATGACAACTGGGAAAATAATAGACAGCGAAGAAAGATCAGAGTTAGGAATTAGAAAATTGGTGTCGTTGCATAAGATGAGGAGCATCAATTCACACTCATTCACTGGTTGCATCAATTCGGCTCTAATAGCTGCATGAAAGGATTATTAGACAAGGCCTGCAGCTTTTATCGTTATTCAAAACAAGTACATATAGGCATAGTGTTGTTTTCCAAAGAGACAACATTATCAAGATCATTGCAGAGCAAATGCCACTTCATTTGTTTGTTAGTTTTCTTGGTCTTTGGTCCAGTCTTCTTGTTTTGCAAGCATTGTATAGATAGATGCCGGTAGATGGACATTGCGACGGATTAATTTAATGCAATACTCCAAAGAGACAACATCATCAAGAATATTGTAGAGCAAATGCCACTTCATTTGTTTGTTAGTTTACTTGGTCTTTGGTCCAGTTTTCTTGTTTTGCAAGCATTGTATAGATAGATGCCGGTAGATGGACATTGCGACTGATTAATTTAATGAAATGGGTACTAACTTTCTAGAGGTAAAAAAAAAAAATGAAAAACAAGGAAAGGTCAATGACCATGAGACTTTGTCCAGAGTATTGTTGATAACCAGAAATTGTTCACATACCTAAAGTAAACACAGTTTTCATTTATGGCCTCTATCCTGGCAAGAATCCATCATCTAGCTAGGCTTACAAGGTATTTAATACCTCTCTAACTACAAGTATAACCTTACCAATATAGCACTTTGGTTAATTAATTAGAGATTCGAGGCGCATACGAACAACGTTTTCTAAACAATGAATATATGCAGTTTTCTAAACATTTAAGGCTATTGCTACTTTCATTTTTCATACAGAAAAGCACTTCTATATATTATCCAATTGCATTTAAGGCTATTGCAACTTTCATTTTTCATACACAAAAGCACGTTTCTCCCATGGTTATCAATCTCAAATACTTTGACAACTTCTATTGACGACAAACACAGCATTATCAATTTCATATTCTACTCATTATCACAACCACCATAGTCTCTTTATAAAAGCCATCCCCTAACACAACAGCATCATACGAAACACATAAAATCTATACCCAGAGCCATTTCATACATCTTCCACCCTATGGCTAACCAACAAGACCCACCAAGCCACGGCATAAATGACCTCACAAAACAAGCACAAGTTGTTGTGGTCATGGTGCCCCTTCCAGCACAAGGCCATCTTAACCAGCTCCTCCAACTCTCTAGGCTCATCCTATCCCACAACATCCCGGTCCACTACGTTGGCGCCACCACCCACAATCGTCAGGCCAAGCAGCGCGTACACGGTTGGGACCCAAACGCCGCTGCAAATATCCATTTCCATGATATCGAAATCCCTCCATTTCATTGTCCACCGCCCAATCCAAAAGCCAAAATCAAATTCCCTTCTCACTTACAACCAGTCTTCAACGCCTCATCTCAACTTACCGAGCCTGTTTCTATGCTTTTACGAGCATTTTCTTGCAAAGCAAGAAAGGTTATTGTAATTCATGACTCTTTAATGGGGTCTGTGATTGAAGAAGCTCGTTTCCTCTCGAATGCCGA
>NW_011499931.1:101333-137966 GCF_000495115.2 Populus euphratica
AATGCCGAGTCTTACACTTTCCATAGTGTCTCTGCTTTTGCTACTTCCTTGTATGAATGGGAACGAGAAGGGATGGTTATAGGGGAAAATGAGTTGTTTCCACGGGATACTCCTTCTCTAGAAGGGTGTTTTAGCGATGAGTTTGCGGATTTCGTTGATTGTCATTATAGTAAGTACCAAAGGTTTAACACTGGCTGTGTTTACAACACTTGCAAATTGGTAGAACCTGCTTATTTGGATTTTCTTGAGAAAGAAACAATTAAGGAAGGCATTAAGCATTGGGCACTAGGGCCTTTCAATCCTGTGACAATACCAGAAAGCTCAAAAAAACAGCATTTTTGCTTGGAGTGGCTTGATAAACAAGCAAAAAACACGGTAATTTACGTGTCGTTTGGGACGACGACCACCTTCGATGATGAACAAATCAAGGAGCTTGCAATTGGGTTGAGAGAAAGCAAGAAAAAGTTCATATGGGTTCTAAGAGATGGTGATAAAGGAGATGTTTTCACTGGAGAAGGGACAAGAGCTGAACTGCCAAAAGGGTATGAGAATTCAGTGGATGGGATAGGACTAGTGGTGAGAGACTGGGCACCCCAACTAGAGATTTTAGCTCACCCGGCAACAGGAGGGTTTATGAGTCATTGTGGATGGAATTCTTGCATGGAAAGCATTAGCATGGGAGTGCCAATTGCAGCTTGGCCTATGCACTCGGATCAACCAAGAAACACAGTCCTAATAACAGAAGTCCTCAAGATTGGAATTGCCGTTAAGGATTGGGCGCGACGAGATGAGATTGTAACATCAAAGATTGTTGGAAGTGCTGTGAATAGGCTAATGGCATCAACAGAAGGTGATGAGATGAGAAAGAGAGCAACAGAAATGGGGGAGTCCGTGCGAGGATCCGTGGCTGAAGGTGGAGTTTCTCGTATGGAGATGGAATCCTTCATTGCTCATATCACTAGGTAATTAATTAAATTCAATTAACCCTGTCTTAGTCATCATAATGTGGAATTATCATGGCTATCAAATCTGAATTACAATAAAATGAAGGCAGGCAAGTCCAAGAAATGGTGTCCTTGTACTCGTTGCATTGTCATGAAATTATATTCTATTGTTTTTGCTTATAAAGGAGGAGAAGAAAATGCAGACTGTTCTATATATATAGATTATACATTCACTAAGAACAGTTTGATTGATTCCATCCTATTTATGTTGGAATTAAAGTTTATAGGTTCTTTCAAATAAATTGAATCAAAAGACACTACTTAAATGTTGGATTGGATGTTTCCATGTTTAATCGAGTTGTTTTAACTCGCAGTTAAATTTTTCTTAGTGACTAGACACAAAGAGAGACAAAATATAAAAAATTATTTTACCTTGAGTAGATTACCCGAATGCGGCCGGTTTATCATGGAATTTGGTTCTTGTTGTAGAAAAAATTCAAACAAATACAAGTACGGTCATAGAAAGCAATCCCAGTGCCTCTGAGAAATTAAGGACAAACGAAAGTGTAAATAATCTGCGAGGAAGGAAAAGAGTTGACAAGTTCTAATCGAGAACTAATTTAACGACTAATCTACTACAGAATAACTTGGCTTTATCTAGCAAGCGCATAATTAATTAATCTATTTTCGATGAATATTACACATGACAAAATTATTGGGGGGAAAATTCAATAGCGTCAGATCAACACGCACATGCATTTGACCCGCCAACCACTATTAAAAAAATAATAGTTTCTGAAGACTTCTTCTAAGATTACGTCTCAAAGCTTGATACTCCTACTATATATATATATATATATTAAAAAAATTCTTTAAAGGCTAGAATTAAGGTTAAAATTCAAAGATTTAAAGAGAAGAAAAAACCTCCTTAATTACTTTTTTATGTTAAAATATTTTAATTATACAATGGAAGTATCCATTAGATTTTAGAAGGGGTAAATAGAGTAACGGAACTCCCTAGAGTTTATGAAATTATAAGAAAAAAATTTCAATTTGAAGGTATTACAAAAAACGGGTCAAAATATCTTTAATATTTTAAAATTTTTTTTGATGTTAAATTATTAGTTTTAAAAATGTTAATATCATCTTGGGTAAAATAAAATTAATTTTGTATTATTCTCTTAAATATAAAAAAATTCTTATTAAAATTTAAACTTGTAAATATTTTATATAATTTCACAATATTTATTTTGAAAGTTGATAAGCAAGAGACTATTAATTGTATTGTAGTAGCTTTTACTTTTTCTAAAAAATATTTTAGTTAGTTAAATAAATTTTAAAATATAATTGTGTTTTAAATTTAAATTTTATAAAAAATAAAATAACTCAATTTTTATTTATAAAACTTAATTTTTATTTATTATATACATATAAATAATTTATAATAACAATAACAATTAACAAGATAGCAAAGACAAACTTAAGTGGCCATTGCCGCGCTGCTTGCCTCGTCTCATACGTTTTGTTTAAAAAAACGATGACCATCCCAAGGGAACGTTTACATAAATTAACCATATTTTCTTGGCTCAACCACCTCAACTTTTGTAAAATGACGTTTATTATACTTTATGTACTAAAAATCTTCGGATTCAACGTATCTCGTTTGCGGTTCATGTTGCTATTTAATTTTTAACTTTATTTTAAAAAAAACAATTGAAAACAAATAAAAAATAGCAAAAAAACCATAAAAAAACCCATAAAAAACATGTTTTTCATGTCTTTACATCACTTGTAGCCTTTTTATCTACGTGTTCAGTTGGTAACGTGTTTTTAAAATCGACATTAAAGTTCTTTTCTAATATATACATCATACATACATACATACATACATACATATAAACAAAGGACTAAAAGTGAAAAGAAAGAAGTTAAGGGATCAAATTTTGTTTGGGTTACTTGATCACCGACACCGCATAATTAAAAATAACAAACTTATTTATGTATAAACATGTGATTATATCACACAAAAAAGAGAGGAGCCACTAAAAAAATCCTTGACCTATTTTCTATATACCAGCCGCCACTCACTTTTCCAGTCGAAACCCCCCTCCACCATTTCAGCTTCATCTCCTTCAACTAGCTTCCAGCAGCCCATGGCCAACCCACCAGTAGCCTCACCAACACCTTCATCAACAAAACCTTAATTTAGCCGCCAATCGGTCGTCTCCTCTCAAGACCCACAACAGACCCACCGACAACTAAACACACAAAACCAACAACTCCATACCATGAGCCACAATAGCCTTGGCCACCATAAAAGGCCAACCCCCATTTACCAAATCACCCCAGCCTCTTTCACCACCAGTTACAGCTTTAACTAATGAAAAGACACCTTTTATCTCGATAAAAATAGCCTCCGCAGTAGCCTAGTCATGTGCCGCCAAGCAACTCCAGTTCATGACCAATAACCGCTGCCCCTTTCAACCTCAATCGTCGGCAACATACCTCTCCACTAGCCACTGACTATAGCGAACACCATTAATAGGCTAATAGAGGGCTGGAAAAAAAGATCCCCTAATGAGAACAAAGAAGGAAATCAAAACTTGTTGTGTGTCTTTTGTTTTGCAGTCTATCGGACACTGTCGGCATAAAAAAAAACAAAAGAAATTTTTAATTGTCTTCTCTAAAATAAAATTCAGAAAAACATAATAATTAATTATTATAATTAATTATTTGTTATTTATCTATTTTAAAATTTATAACTACTAAATTATAAATTTTTTAATTATATAAATACTATTTAATCATATAACAGGTTTATAAATTAGAAGAGAATAATAGTGTTAATTTGTATTCACTAAATCTAAATCCTAAAAGAAAAGTAAAATGTTATAACAGCTATTTTATTAATGGACACATGTTTCATAAGGAATATAAGCAAAATAAAAAGATATATAACAATAGTTTTGTCTTAAAAGATCGACTTCTAATGAGTTTGAAGAATATAGGTAAAGTAGAAAAACATATAACAATAGGTTTTATATTAAAGGATCGACTTCTAATGAGTTTGAAATTAACTATTATGAAAAATTACAAAATATAATTGAATTGCAGTATTATAGTGTGCAAAATAAGATATATTTTTTAAAATGTTATTGATATGACACCACTAATAGAGAAATTAAAATAGATCTTTATTATAATTTTATCAAAATTAATTCAAAAGCTAAAACATGTTATCAATGTACTTCAACTTCCAACGAATCAATATGATAATTGGCCAAAAATAGATTTTAGTACAAAAACCAAATGTTAGAATTTAAACTTATTAAATTATGTTATTGATGTGAATGAACCATAGATTATTGACAAATCAAATCCAATGAATAATTCTGGGCAAAGAAATGGATTAAGATTCATTCAAATCATGTAACTAAGATAATGTTCTTTATAAAAGCACAAAGAACATTGCTTAACCAACAAACCCAGCAAACATGCCTAAAATGCAACTACTATCAAACCTTCAAAACTAATATTTTTTGCTTCTAAAACATGTTTTATTTATCCAATATGTTACATTAACATACACAAACATGTTTAAATAAAAAAACACTAGCAAAAAACATCAAAAATACTAAAATTAAGCTTGAAATACCAAATTCCAAAACAACAATAACTTAACACAACCTATATACTCATGCAATATCAATTCAAAATTGACTTTTTGAACCCATTTTGTGCATGAACATGCATAAAAAAGCCAAGGTAAACATCCTTGTATTAATATACATAAGCTAGGTTAAAAAAATATCTAAAACAATATTATATATCAAAAACAAAATTAAAGCAATAACAAACAAGTATTAAAACATCAAAAAACTTTGGAAATAATAACACTAAATGGAAAACAGAGCAACAAAGTGGTAATGCAATATCATTTGTTAAGGATTCTAAATCTCTTTATTATGCTTATAAATATAAATATAAAACAAAAAACAACTAAATAAGGCCAAAAGGCCTCTTTTTAGAATAGAAAGGTATCTAGGATAAACTTTTTTTTTCAACCCTTTTCTTTTTATTTTAAGGAGGTATTTATAAGGTTTCTGAGAGGATTTTAAATCCATTCTTCACCCTTTATCTTAAGGGAAGGGTTGTGAACCCTCAATAAGAACTTTTGAGAAGCCTTTAGTGTGAAGACACGAAAGAAAGCTGTTTTTTTATATAATTGAGTTTCATTTTTAGATGACTAAGTTGTTTATTTTTTAGACTTCGTTGGAGCATTCTAACATCATCATCCTCTGTAACCACCTTCACTTGGTAGAGGGGATACATACTTTTCATTTGAATCCAACCTTACTCAATTTAAAGATTTGTAAGATTATATTTATTTGTTTGAAGTTGCTAACCCGATTAGTCAAAACAGTCAAAAACAAAGGTCTAGTTAACTAAACACCGTGTCGCTCACCGTCTCTTCTTTAAGTTTGAAAGACACGTTGTTTGGGTGAGATTATGGATTTTAATTTGGGTTTTACAAATTTTAATTTAGTCTCTGTTTTTTTAATTTCTTTTAATCGCTTATCTAATTGCCTTTAAACTTTTAATTTCTTGTAATTTCACTATCGACAAACTCAATTGTCAACCTTTAAGTTGGTCACCCTTTTCATTTTGATCATTGGTTCTAAATTTATCTATTTTAACTCTTGATTGACCAAACAACTTTTAATTTTTTTCAATTTGACCTTTAATTTGGTTAATTTAAGCCCTTACATTCACATATTTTTTTCCAGTTTGATCATTGGTTTTTTATTTATTCAATCATGTCTCTAATTTCCTATCAAATTTCTATATTTACATAATTAAGCTCTTAATTTGATGAAATTAACTCTTAAAAATTTCAATTTAAACCCCGGACTTTAACCTCTTCTAATTAATGCCTAAATTGATTAAAAAAATTATTTTTTTTACAATTAAACCCTCAATAAATTCAATTAAACCTTGAAAAATTCACTTAAACATCCGATTTTGAATTTTTCTTTTCAAATTGAATTTTCTTTGTCAATAAAGCATTTATCAATGAAAAATATACTTTTAAATTTTTTAATTTTGTATATTTGATCCTTCTCAACTAATCTGTGATGATTCCTTGGGCATTCCTTGTTAGGATACTGGCATGCAAACCCGACAAGACAAAAGATAAGGGACAAGATAAAATGAGAAATGACACATAAGAATTTACGTGGTTCACCCAATTTGGCTATGTCCACGGGCAAGTATAGAAGGATTTTACTAAGTAATGTGGGAATACAACTTCTCTCTAAAAATAGAAGAACAACAAAAATCTCTCTATTATTAGGAGAAAACACCTCACTTACTATCTCACAAATACCTCACAATTTTGTGGGATTACTCTCTTCTCACCCTCTCTTCTTTCTCTCTTGTGGTGTGTCTATAATGCTTGGATGCATTGCCTATTTATAGGCAAACATCCATGCAAAAGACAAGTGCAAGGTAGGTGGCACCAACTTGGTGTCTAACATTGTTGACAAATTGATGCCTAATATTGTTGACAAAATATTGTTGATAAATTAGGGTGGTTTCACATTCCTTGACTGAGTTGATATAAGTGTGCTATAATTAAAAAAAATACACGAATATCTCATTCGAGAGATTGAGAGGATGATGAAGTTGTAATTAGGCTGGATGATGGAGCTTCTTCCAGGTGGAGAAGGGTACTTCAAGATGACCTAGTTATACGAAGTAGGTCACCTGTTGTGTCTTGGTTCTATGTGATAATTATTGAGAGATTTATTTTTTCTTCCTAATTATAAACTAATAAATACTCCTTTCAAGTCCAACATCCAGATTATGATCAAATTATGAAGGCAAAGCATCTTCTTGAGAATCAAATTAAGAATTATTAGTAGTTTTGCTTAGCTTATTATTTGATCTCTAAGGTTATTGTTATTAAGAATTATTAACATTCAAAGTTTATTAAATCATAATTCTTTATACAATTTAACTATAATTTTAAGTCTTATGAAATCCTGATTTTCTTTCTTGTCGCAAAATATATGTTGCGTCGTATATATGACAAGCTTCACTAACACAAATGAACTACTAGATTATCCTTACAACAAATAAAATATAATCAAGGGAGCAGGACAAGAGAGCTTGGATCACAAGGCGAAGACTTTATAAACTTGCTATTTGGAAGCTAAACACCAAGAGACTTCAACCGTCTACGAGCGTTAAAAAGCTCCCAGCTATCCTCCCAGGTGCATGTTCCAATAAAAGAGATGCATCATTAACATCGACAACAACTGGCTAGTGCCCCTATTTAATCCATTAATCTAAATAAAATAAAATTAAAATACCATTTAAATCCACATTTCAAATCTACTCTCCAAAAGGTCAACTTCTTTTAAAAAAACATAACGCTAAAGAAAGAAAATTTGCTATAAATCTATCTTAGAAACCAGATTGGAACCAAGAAAAAGAATACGTAAGACCCAACTGAAAAAAAAGAACCTCAAATAGATTAATACGCACTAAAACACCATTTGCCTTTCTTTGCAATGATTTCTGCCATTCCAATCTCTTTCTTCCATTTTGCCTTGAGACCACAAAAATAGATTCAATATTTATCTATCAAAACCATAATTCAAATCAACAATCAACCAAGTTTTGAAAAGAAAATGTGAATGTGAAGTTTCTTCATCATTTACGACGTCATTGCTTTTACTTCTTCTGAGGAGAATTCCCAGTCGCCTTTTGTCGCCGCCGCCTCCATGGTGGTGGTTGATGGTGAGCAGGTTTTATCACAAGAGGAACAAAAAAGCGCGCAGTGTTTTCTTAAAATTAAAACGAGGAGAGAAATTGTAACCGTTTGGTATGTGATTTTTTCCCTGATGATTATTATTCTCCAGGCCCATTAGTTTCGTTAAAGAAACCCAAAAATAGACGAAGCCCATGAACAGTAGTAGCCTTTAAAAAAAATAATGAAATAACCCTTTGCTTCATATCAATCAAAATTTAGTTCTTTTTCGAATGATCTTCATGATACATCCCTATATTAGTCTAATTAAAAAAAAAATTTCTTGAATGTGATTAAGTCCGAATTGTTTTTCGGTTATACAAAAATATTTTGTTTTTATTTCAAGTTTGGATATCTTCAGTCACATTGTTTATTTCATAATTAAATCATCTTTCCCAATAAATCGCAGATAAATTAATTTCTCTTAACTTTAAATATTTTAATCACCAAAAGATAACCTTAATGTTGCAAAGATTCCTTGACAAAGTGCATGTCAAGATAAAGTGTAACGTAAATTGCTGGAAACAGAGCATATCTATTGTGCTATTGGTATGACCCTGATTCTGCTACTGGAACTCCTAGATTGTTTCAGCTTGCATGTTATAACTTCTGTGCCTGCCTGCCTGCTGCTCATGTCAGGGTCGTTTCTCACTTACAAATGACAATCTAAACGTTTTGATTGTATTAAGGTTCATTTCTTCTGAAGTTATCCTCTCAAATCTCTTGACTTTTGTTTTTCAGATGAGGAAATATATATCTTAAACTTTGATTCAACCCCTTCAGATTGATGGAAATTGTCGAAAAATTAATTGCTTAAATGTTGATGAAATAACTTTAAATATGAATGAGTACTTTAAATATTAACTTTGATCTATATCTTAAACTTTTATTCACCCCTTTCACATGCCCTGATTGAAAGGAATAATTATGATCATTAATTAGGACCTTGAGTGTATGCCTGCAGAATTCAAGAAACAATCCTAATATTGCGTGATGCTTCATAAAAATACAGTAACCTTGTGAGCATCTTATTGATTACATTTAACTAGACATAGTTTTTCTTTTCCCTGCCTTTTTCAGAGGATTACAGTCTTCTTATTTAATATTCTCCATACAAATTGGAGACTATCCTCCACCACCATTATTCTACAGAGAAAACTTTTTGGCACTCTTTAGTTGAGATTGATGTCATATTTTGGCTGTTTACTTGGAGAAAAGAGCCCCCAATGTTTCTCAAGTTCAGGGTTTTTGTTACTCTCATCAAACATGGCAAAAATATAAGTTTCTATAGGCTTTCCAGGCCTCTTTGGGCTTCCTCTCTTCACATGCTGAACTAAGTTGTTGTTATAAGTTCTTGCATTATTAACCGTTGTTTCTGTCCCTCCAGCCGTTGGCCAACCACTCTCTGATACCACGATTTCCAAAGAACCCCCTCCAGATTTCTCCAAAGCAGCGTAAACAGTGTCAAGAATGGCATCGAAGAGGTTTTGGTAATTCAGTGGTGGGTCAGAGACTAGTGGTGATGGAGCTGTGAAAAGAGCATAATCAAGACGAATGTCTTTTGTGTTATCTGAGTAACTGAAGTATGGATACAAGTTGACCAGTAATGGAGCTTGGTTGTTCACTAAAAAGCGAATGATCGGATCGAGAAGTGGTCTATGGTCTCCCTTGAAAGAGCCTTTTGAGGGAGGGAAGGAACCATCTGCTATGACCCCATTATCAATAGCGGTTGAAACTTTGATACTTCCTAGTCCAGCTGAATTGAGTGCGTTGCGAATGTTTTGCATGGCAGGGACTAGAAACTGTGCAAATGAATCTGAGGGCTTAACCTCATTTCCTACAGCAATGTATCGAAACTTCACATTGCCAAAATTTTTTACATTGCTTTGCACCCATGCATTTGCGTTGGCTTGACTGGAAGCAATCCTTTGAAGATCCGGATTTGGAAGACCCAGCATGAGCTCAATGTTGGTGCCTTGAAGGGCTCGTAGAGCATTTTGGTTTGGATCATAAAGTCGCATTCTGCGAATGCCCCTCTGGTTGTAGAGAGCTATGACTTCTGATGGTGGTGGTAAGTTACCATTCATTCCATAGCAAACACCTATCTGGGCACCTGTATTGAAATATTGTGATTATTTAGTTAACCATAGATGCTAAGTGGATAGCTTTAGTAAAACTGTCAGAATGCATAAAATTAACATGATTATGAGTATACCTGTTGTATCTAGGCTAGCTAGTAGGAGCCCAAAGAGTAGCATTATGGAAATCATGGAAGGGCCTTTGCCAGCTAAATTTGATCTAGCCATGCTTAAGGAAATCACAATAAACTATGGAAGAGAGATTGCAACTATGTTTGCCAAACTCCCTTTCTTACCTTCCTTTTTATAGAGAAAATATATACACCTAGCCTTGGTCTTGCTAAGAATTTTCCCATCCTTAATGCCAAATTCATTATACTGTAAACTACTGTGGAATGTATATTTTCCACAAATTGCAAATGCTATTGCTTGAACCATTCAATGCACATCTAACAGCTTTTCGTCTGGGACCTTATACATAGCTTTCAAAAGTCTTAAGAGCTATTAATTATCCTTTCGTGGCAGTCAGTTTCCTTCAATATCCAGGAAGACAAGTCGCATCCTCTACGGCCTAAATTTTTCACAACCACTACAAGTTGTTTCACATATCTGCATCATATAAGAGCATTTCTTAGGTAATTAATAAACGTTCAGGTTAAAATTCATGAGTAAACTTGATAATCTTCATCCCTGCGCAACACGGCATTCTTGACTTAGTGTGATTTTTTTATGCTAGACAGCACAACCCTATCGATAGTGTTAGGTTTGGAATCATTTGGAGCTTAGAAAATCGATGCCGTTGTAATCTAAGCCTTAAGACAGACGAAACAAATTCTTGTATATTTTCTGCTGCTTGGCTCATTTGAAGGTTTATTCTCGCTGAGTTACATATCAGCGATAGAAGCATGTAAAAATTCTGTGATTCTAGCAGAAGTTTTACCCCTAAAAAAAAGTGTAGAATTCATAATCTAGTTCCAAATAGGAGATTTAGTTTGTTCACATCAATATCAATTCGTGTTTCATACCCCCTGTATCATAGCTGTCATTTCCAAACCAATTTTCCATCCTTGTTTGACTACACCAGGAACAAGGTCACACAGCAAGCCTCCATGAATTTTCAGCAGCCCTCTCCTAGTGGGTTAATTACTGCATTTATGGAAACCTAACTTATGATGGGCTTGACTGGAAACCTCTTGACCTAGGTTCATTTTGTGGTGCAAAATGAGGTGATTCCTCTCCATATAAGGCGGCCATACCATCTAATATCTTCCGAATTTTCGGATATCAACTTCAGTGCGTGGAAAAAAGAAGAGGAACATGTCATAAACCAACAGGAATATGGCAGCCCCGGTTTGTTTTATTTGGTGAAAAAGTCTTTTTTCTTTTATTTTTTTATTTATTTTTAGTCCTCCTACAATCCTCTCTTTGTAATTTTAGAGTAGACGTTTCATTTTTCATTTACGTATTGAGAACATCTACCTCTCTACAGTACAGAAGATTTATCCCTTCTAGAATCTTTAAGTGGTGATGTCAGGAGATATCACGGGTGATATTTAATTTTTTTCAAATAAATATTTATTATTTTATTTTTAAAGGAAATAAATCTGACTTAAGAAATTATTATCTATTACTAGGAATAGAAAGTGTAATTGATCAAAGAAATTTTATAATATTAAACTAATTGCATATAAAAATATATTATCACTTCTTAAATATTTTACTTGAAATATATTATATCATTAATTTTATTTTAAATTATTAAATATTTGTCTATAATAAGTGTAACTTCATTGATAGTAAATAATAAAAGTTAGAATAATTTTTAATTTTAATGTAAATATTTTTAAATTTAATCTTAGTATATATTGAGAATATCTTCAACTTTTACATTAATAAATATGAATGTTTTAGACTATGGCATCATCAGGGAACAAATAAATATTAAAAAGAAACTATTTTATTTGTTTTTATTTTTCAAGACAATGGCATACTATATGTATGCCTTTTAATTTCAATTAAGTTATAATAAGTTTAATAAACTAATTATTAAGACATAAAAAAATTATATTTAAGGTTTTTTTAATTATTTTTATGATAACACTAAAATTGTTTTTGTAAAATATGTAAAAAAAATTAATTTTTATTTTACTTTTTTAAAAGCAAAGCAAGTGTTCTTTAGATATACCATGATTTGTTTTTTTAAGAAAGAACTTGGTCATAAAAAAAATTACGATTAACACTATATTTTTCTCAATTTTTGTTTTTAAATATAAGTTAATCTTCGGCAAATAGCAAACATTCAGATCTAATTTCACTCCTACATAACATATATTAAAAGTTTTTCCTCGTAAAATACTATGAATTGATACAGTTTTTTATATAGGTTTTTTTTTTGTTTTTTAATATGTTTTTTTAAATTATTTTTGTTAATTTTACTTTTTAATATTGAGTTAGTTAGAATTTAACTTCACTATGAATTTTTTTTCACTTTTTTTTTCACTTTTTAATTTTTTTCAACTTCTCCCTTTTTTCTTTTTCTTTTTTCAAAATTATCTTTGTTGATTTTACTATTTAAATATTAAAATATTTAAAACTTTTACTTTGTAATTTTTTTCTTTAAAATACAATAGATTACTATGGTGTTTTTCCATATAGTTTTCTATTTTATTTTTTATTTTTTAAAATTTTATTTGTCAATTTTATTTTTTTATATTAAAATGATTAAAAATTTACTTTTATAATTTTTTTCTTTAAAACATTGTTGATTATTACAGTATTTCTCTATATTTTTTTTTATTTTTGGTTTTTTATGATTTTCTCTGAAATTATCTTTTTAAATTTTATTTTTTAATAATAAGCTGGCTAAAAATTATAGTTATAATATATGAAGAAATCACTATAACTTTTCTCATAAATTATTGTATTTTACTACAATGTTTTTTTTCCACATAGTTTTTTTCTATTTTGTTATTTTTTTAAATTATCTTTGTTAATTTTATTTTTTAAATATTGAACTGATTAAGAATTAACATTATAAGTAAATACAAGTTTATCCTTACAAAAACATTATGGATTGATATAGTTTTTCCTCACATGATTTTGTTTCAATTTCTTTTGTGTTTTCTTCTTGTGTAATATTTTTTTAAAATTATCTTTATCAATTTTATTTTTTTACTATTGAGTTGGTTAGAAATTAACTTTATAATAAAGTTTAATCATATGGGAAAAGTATTGTAGCTTTCTTCATAAAACATTATGCATTTTACAATGTCTCTTCATATAGGTTTTTTTTATATAATTTTTTTAAATTATCTTTATTAATTTTATTTTTTTGATATTGAGCTGATTGATAATTACAATTATAGGTCATTACAAATAAGGTTAAATTATATGAGTAAGCAATATAGTTTTCATCACAAAACACTATAAATTACTAAAGTGTTTCCAACATGTTTTTTTATTATTTTTTTTAATTATCTTTGTCAATTTGATTTTTTTTAATATTAAACTAGTTAAGAATTTAAATTTATAATTTATTTCTTTAAAACACCATGAATTGTTGTAGTGTTTTTCCATATGATTTTTTATAATTTTTTTCAAAATTATAATTATCAATTTCTTAAAAAAATATTAAGTTGATTAAGAATTATAATTACAATAAAATTAAATCATATAGAAAAAATATTATAGTTTTTTTCACGAAATATTTTGGATTGCTACAATATTTTTCTAAATGATGTTTTATTTTATTTTATTGGAAAAAGCACTGTAATTTTTCTATCAAAACATTTTCAATTATTATAATGTTTGTTTTTCATGTATTGTTTTCCTTCCAAAATTATTTTTTTTGGATTTTTTTTAATGTTAAGTTGGTGAAGAATTTAGTTTTGTAATTGTTTTTGCTTTTTATTAATAAAAAAGCTAAATCATATAATGAAAATACTATATCTTTCCTCAAAAAATACTATAAATTACTATAATTTATTTTATTCAATATCTAAGGTTTTTTTATCACTAATATTATTTTTCTCATTGTGAAATATTAATTTTATTATACCTTTAATTTTTATTATTTATTTATTATTAATTTATAATTATAACACTATTAAATATATTTATTTTACAAACCTATAGCAGTATGGAGTTTTAACTCTCGCGCGCGCGGAAACAAAATGATTCAAAGAGCTCATATTCCCTCCAATATACAAAGATAGGTCATATAATCCCTGGTAGTTTAGAATGGAGTTTTAACTTTCGTCTAACCAAAGTGACATCAAATGCAGAGGAGCTCGGGGTTGGGGCGTCAGGTTGTTGGGGCGTCCGTTAGAGAAGCTTCTGGTGTTTGCTGAAGTGTTTGTCACGGTGGGAACTCCTAGTGTTGTGGCAACAAATGATATTGTGGTGGAGAAGGTTCAAGGGCTGGCCAAGAATGAGCTGCTTCTTTTTTATTTTTTACTAGGATTTTTATTTTGGTTTTCCTCGTGATTTTGTTTTTCTCCCTGCTATGACTGTGGCCTTCCTTTTGCTTTTATAGGGCCAATCTGGAATCTTTCCCACAAAATCCATCGCTTGTCTCCTAGGATGGTGATCTTGTGGATGAAGATAACTACAGCTCAAGTTTGTTTCACTTTTGATGAGAAGAAAACACCAACAGTCCTGTCATTGTTGGACTGTTGAGGATGGATCTTCTTCGCGTCACATGATAATCGTGAGGGTGAAGGAATTGAACCAACTAGTGGGATTTGTGATGGACAATCTAGTCTATGATTTGGATCGGATTTGATTTGATTTGGTGGGAAGATTGGGTCTAACCGAAGCCATTTTGGTGGCTTCTTGGGCTGTTTTCCGTAGCTCAAGATGAAGAAGAAAATGAACAGTTATTGAATAACGCCTCCTTCGGGTTCTGGGTTCTTAGGTTAAATTAGCTATTTTTCAATTTGCCTCCCTTGAAATTCTGAAACCTTACTCTCAAGCCCAAAATTGTCTTTATTCTTGAGAATGTTTTTAATTTCACCCTTGGCGTTATGCAATTGGACCCTTGGATCTCTGCGTTTCTTACAATCAGTTCCCCAACACTTCTGCCATTCCAATGTCTTTCTTCCATTTTGCCTTGAGATTTCACTCCCACAAAAATAGATTCAATAATTATCTATCAAAACCATAATTCAAATCAACAATCAACCAAGTTTTGAAATGAAAATGTGAATTTGATCAGTTAGTTAAATACTTGAATTGTAATTTTGCCAAAGAAGTACTAGTGCAGAAAGTCTCTTCATCATTTACATCATCAGTTCTTTTACTTCTTCTGATGAGAAGTCCCAGTCGCCTGCTGCCATCGCCGCCTCCATGGTGGTAGATGTAGCGGAGGGTCATGGTGAGCAGGTTTTATTACAAGTGGAACAAAAAATGGCACAGTGTTTTCTTAAAATTAAAACGAGAGAAATCAGAACCGCTTGTAATTTTTTTCCTTAATGAATATTACTCCGCAGGCCCATTAGTTTCGTCAAAGATATCCAAAAAAAAAAGAAGATGAAAAGCCCAACGAATATTAGTAGCCTTTAAAAAACAAAAAAAAAAAAAACCCGCGGGATTGCTTCATATAAATCAAAATTTTGTTCTTATTGGAGTGAATTTACTTATTTTAAAAAATAAATTTTATTGAATGTGATGAAGTCCAAGTTTTTTTGTGGTTATAAAAAAAAATAGTTTGTTTTTATTTCAAGCATGGATATATTTATTTCATAATTAAATTATCTTTCCCATTATATCGCAGATAAATTAATTTCTCTGAACATGATATATTTTAATCACCAAAAGATAACCATAATGTTGCAAAGAGTCTTTGACAAAGTGTATCCATTAAGAGGAATATTCTTGATGTTCCAACCTTCTATGCATGTACGTATGTCAACATAAAGTGTAACGTAAATTACTGGGAATTGAGCATATATATTGTGCTATTGGTATGATCCTGATTCTGCGACAGGAACTGCTAGATTGCTTCAGCTTGCATGTTATAACTTCAGTGCCTGCCTGCTGCTTATGTCAAGGTCATTTCTCACTTACAAATTAAAATCTAAACGTTTTGATTGTATTAAGGTTAATTTGTTCTGAAGTTATCCTCTCAAATCTCTTGAATTTTGTTTTTCAGAGGAAATATATAACTTAAACTTTGATTCACCCCTTTCAGATAGATGGAAAATGTCGGAAAATTAATTGCTAAAATGTTGATGAAATAACTTTAAATATTAATGCGTACTTTACATATTAACTTTGATCTAAATAAATCTTAAACTTTGATTCAACCCTTTCATATGCCCTGATGAACAGGAATAATTATGATCATTAATTAGGACCTTAAGTTTATGCCTGCAGAATTCATGAAACAATCCTAATAGTGCATGATACTTCGTAAACATACAGTAACCTTGTAAGCATCTTATTGATTACATTTAGCTAGACATAGTTGTTTTTTTCCCTGCCTTTTTCAGTGGATTACAGGCTTCTTATTTAATATTCTCCATACAAATTGGAGAGTATCCTACACCACCATTATTCTACAGAGAAAACTTTTTGGCACTCTTTAGCGGAGATTGATGTTATATTTGGCCTGTTTATTTGGAAAAAAGAGCCCCCAGTGTTTCTCAAGTTCAGGGTTTTTGTAATTCTCATCAAACATGGAAAATATATACGTTTCTATGGGCTTTCCAGGCCTCTTTGGGCTTCCTCTCTTCACATGTTGAACTAAGTTGTTGTTATAAATTCTTGCATTATCAACCGATGTTCCTGTCCCTCCAGCCGTTGGCCAACCACTCTCTGATACTACGATATCCAAAGAACCTCCTCCAGATTTCTCCAAAGCAGCGTAAACAGTGTCAAGAATGGCATCGAAGAGGTTTTGGTAATTCAGTGGTGGGTCAGAGACTAGTGATGATGGAGCTGTGAAAAGAGCATAATCAAGACGAATGTCTTCTGAGTTACCGGTGTAACTTAAGTATGGATACAAGTTCACCAGTAATGGAGCTTGGTTGTTCTGTAAAAAGCGAATGATCGGATCGAGAAATGGTCTGTGGTCTCCCCTGAAAGAACCTTTTGAGGGAGGGGAGGAATCATCCTCTATGACCCCATTATCAATGGCGGTTGAAACTTTGATATTTCCTAGTCCAGCTGAATAGAGTGCGTTGCGAATGTTTTTCATGGCAGGGACTAGAAACTGTGCATATGAATCGAATGGCCTAACCTCATTTCCTACCGCAATATATCGAAACCTGACGTTTCCAAAACTTCTTACATTTCTTTGCACCCATGCATTTGCGTTGGTTTGACTAGAAGCAATCCTTTGAAGATCCGAGTTTGGAAGACCCAGCATGAGCTCAATGTTGGTGCCTGCAAGGGCTCGTAGAGCATCTTGGTTTGGATCATAGAGTCGCATTCTGCGAATGCCCCTCTGTCTGTAGAGATCTATGACTTCTTGTGCTGGTGGTAAGTTACCATTCATTCCATAGCAAACACCTATCTGGGCACCTGTATAAAAAATATTGTGACTATTTAGTTAACCATAAATGTTAAGTTGATAGCTTCAGTAAAACTGTCAGATAGCATAAAATTAACATGATTATGACTATACCTGTTGTATCTAGGCTAGATAGTAGGAGCCCAAAGAGTAGCATCATGGAAATCATGGAAGGGCTTTTGCCAGCTATATTTGATCTAGCCATGCTTAAGGAATAAACTATGAATGAGAGATTGCAACTGTGTTTGCCAAACTCCCTTCCTTACCTTCCTTTTTATAGAGAAAAGGGAGCCCCACATCATCAACAGACTCCTATTAATTGATATACTCTTTAATATAAAAATATATACTCCTAGGTCGACTTGCATCTTGCTAAGAATTCTCCAATCCATAATGCCACATTCATTGAACCGTAAACTACTGTGGATGGATATTTTCTACAAATTGCAAATGCTAACTTGAACCATTAATGCACATCTGAACAGCTTTTCGACTGGGACCTTATACATAGCTTTGAAGTGTCCTGAGAACTATTAATTATACTTTTGTGGCCGTCAGTTTCCTCTAAAAACCAGACATATTAGTCGCATCCTGCACGGCCTAAATTCTTCACAACCACTACAAGTTGTTTCACATATCTGCACCATTTAAGAGCATTTCTTAGGGTAACTACTAAACGTTCAAGTTAAAATTCATGTGTACACTGACAATTTTCTTCCCTGCAAAACATGGTATTTTTTATATTTTGTATTATGATAGAGGTTGTTTTTTAAAATATTGTTTTCTTAAAAATATATCAAAATAATAATATTTTTTTATTTTTTAAATTAGCACATTAAAGTGATCTAAAAACACTAAAAAATTTAATATTAAATAGAAAATAAATTCAAATTAATTGAAAAGTGTGACTAGGCTGCACAAACAAAATATGTTAGTATAATTCTTTATGTAAGACATCACAACACTATAGATGGTGTTAAGTTTGGAAATATTCCCTCAACAGATGACGAGAAGATTACAATAAGAAAATAAGGTATTAATAAAAGCTAAAATATACTATGAGGTGTAATTTAATTTATAGAAATAAAATAACCAATAGAATTAACCTATCGATGAAATTTAGAATTTCCTATAGGAAACATCATCAATTTTTACTGTTTTAAAATTCATAACTAATTGAATTTCAAATCTTTCAATTATAATATGAATAATTTTTTATGTGGTTCAAAATACATGTAAAGACTATTTAATTATTCTTATATATTGAGATACTTAATTTCATTATATATTTCTTATTAATTATTAATGGTTGTAATTCACATATCAGACTTATCAATTAGGTGAGAATGCTACTGTTACTTTGAATTTATTAAGTTTAGGTCCTAAAAGAAAGGTGAAGTGCTACAACAATCTCTTTTCTTATTTTATTTTTTTTTTAATTTGCTAACATTTTCTTTAGGATACATATAAACACCTAGTTGAAGGAGAGATATGAGAACAATTCTTTGACCCATCCAGAACTCGATCCGGACTCGTGGTTAGAGGTAGGATCGTCTGACGGATCAGATAAAAATAAGATGTATAGTATCTCAGACACTACAACTGATGACTTGTGGACAACTCAAAGTGTTTCAATTGTTGCATACTCACAATCAGTTCCAGAACACTCAAACTTTATAGTTTGAGTTGATTTTAAACTAATGAGTTGAAACTCAAACAATCCATCTTGTTGCTAAGATAGAACAATTTAGAGTTAAGATGATCAAATTTTGTTGATTTCACATGGAGCTAAAATAATAGTACTTGTGCTTCTTTTTATTAGCCCTGCGGTCTCGACAAATACTCGTCTCCTTCTCCTCCTCCTCTTTCTTAGCAATTCTATTCTACATTAGTAATGGGACCAAGGGGTTTACTCTCTTTGTGGTCTCAGGTTCGAGTTTTTGGTTACTTATATGATAGTCACTAGAGGCTTACATGGCCGTTAACTTCAGAACCCGTGGGATTAGTCGTTGTGCGCACAAGTTGGCTCGGACACCCACGTTAATCTAAAAAAAATTGTATTCTACATTAATTGTATTTCAACTTATAATTTTTTAAATTTGTAATAAATGTTTTATTTTTATATTAATTTAATTTATTTTTGTTATTTTCTATTCCTATTTGATAGTTTTAAAAAAACATAAACCATTACTAATGGCTACCGATGGATTAAGTCTGTTATTATATTCTAGAGAGTTGAAAAGGAATTATTACAAATATCATAGTGACACTGTTTAATCACCAATGATTTTATTTTGTCAATAATATTACAAAAAAAATTATCAATAGAATTACATAGAGCTTTTTGTTGATAATATATCATATTTAAAAATACTGACAAATTAAAATGAATCATTTTTTTTTTGTTTAACATGTTTTTACTATTAATAACTTACCGACAAACCATGGATTACTAACAATAAGTTTTTCAATAAAATATTTTTATTTATGAAACAAATCGATAAAAGTTATGCCAATAGACTAAGTGTATATATACCAACAAAATATTCCATCTGATAGTCATGACAAGATAAACAAATTCTTGTATATTTTCCGCTGCTTGGCTCATTTGAAGGTCTATTCTTGCTGAGTTACCAGCGATAGAAGCATGTAAAAATACTGTGATTCTAGCCTAATCTTTACCCCAAAAAAAAAAGGTGTAGAATTCATATTATAGTTCCAAATAGGAGATTTAGTTTGTTCACATCAATTCATGTTCCATACCCCCGTATCATAGCTATCATTTCCAAACCAATTCTCCATGGCTTACATAAGGAATAAAGTCACAAATTAAAATACATTATAATAATATTTTTTATTTTTGTAATATTTTTTTAATATCATCACATTAAAACAGTATAAAAATACAAAAAAACAACTTAAAAAAAAATACATAAATTTTCATAAAACAGTAGTGTGACAGCAACATCAAACATACCCTAATTAGAGTTTGCTTGCTGGAAACTTTTTTCACTTGGATCATTTTGTGATGCCAAATGAGATGATTTCTATCCATATTAGGGATGCCAACTTGACTCGGAGGACAAAAAATTGAAGGAAAATGTCATAAACCAACAAGAGTGTGGTAGTGCTGGTTTGTTTTTATTCACAAAAAGTTTTTTTTTTCTTTTATTATTTGCTTTTTTCGGGTCCTAATGCAATCCTCTTTCTGTAATTTTAGATTAGACGTTTCATGACGCCGTGACAACATCTACCTCTTGCAGTACAAAAGAATTATCCCTTCTAAAATCCCTCAACGGTGTCGTATTGCCTCTTCCAGTTGTATATATAAATTTGTATATATAGAGTAAATCGCTAGGTGCGTTTCTTTAATATGATTAATAAAAGCGTTGCCCCACATCCATAAATTGCTAGTGATTTTTTTGTAGTAAGAACATGGCATGTGTCTCATACAGCAAGCAATTGCCTTCGAGGCATGACCAACCCTTGCATATGTTTGTATGAATTTCTCTATTTTTTAAATAAATATTATATGGTTTTACGTGTATTTATATTCTAAATGATAATATGATTTTATCAAGTTGCGATGAGCAGATGATCGAGAACGATACTGCCTTGGCAGTTTCGATCCATGCCACATTGTTGTGTGGAAAAACGATCAAAACTGTTGGCTTAGAAAAAATCTTTTAAGTCGAACAATCACTGAATTTAACCTATTGAACTCGGAAACATGGCCCATGGCGGCTAAGGTGATGTTTTTCATTTGGATAACATGGGCCATGGCGGCTAAGGTGATGTTTTTTACTTAGATGACAAGCACAGATCATGATAGACTTGGGCTGTATTTTTATTTTTTTTAGTTTTTAAAAATAAAAATAAATAAAATAATATTATTTTAAATCATTTACAAGAAAAAAAAAATTGAGTAAAAAAAAACTTTAAAAAATAATTTTTTTCTATCTCAATCTAATAGCACACTAAATAAGAGAAAGCAAATATGCTTTTTTTTGCTGGATATTAGTTTTTTTTATAAAATTAAATTTTAAAAAAGTAAATTATTTTATAATGTTTGGTGGTGTAATGAAAAATAAGTTAAAAAATACTTTTTAATATTTGGTTATGTTGTGAAAAATGAGCTGGAAAATAACTTATAAATGTTTTTATTTTTTTCAAGTTTATTAAAATAATGAGGAACAAATCTTACAAATTAAAAAATCTTATGAGAATGAAATTTAAAAATAATATATAGTTTCATAAATTATCTCAAATAAAATAAATAATAATAAAAATAATAGATATCAATTTTAAAAAATTAAAAAATTAAAAGATTAAAAAATTAAAATAATAATAGTCAACATTTCATAAATTATTTCAAATAAAATAAGTAAAAATCAAAAGAATAACAACCATATTTGATAGAAAAAATCAATTAAAAATAATAAAGAAAAAACAAATAATAATTATAAAAATAAAGATGAAAGTTAATATAAAAATTAAATTCTAAGGGATGAAATTAAAAGAAATATTCCAAACAAAATATATATAATAATTAAAATTTGAGAATCAAATTTAATATAATTAACAAATAATTTAATATTTTAAAAAAAAATTTAAGTTTCAAAAATTATTTTCTACTCAAAATGAAAAAAAAAACTTTTCTAAAAATTAAACTAAATTTTTTGTTAATTAAAACGTATTTTTTATTGATTGATTTTTTAAATAATAAATAAACATAAAAAAATTTAAAAAATAATTTTTCACGAACCACTTTCCATAAGAGATGAATTTAAGGTGTTATATTAACACAAGAAATGATTAATTAAAAGAAAAGTGTTATACATTGGCATACAGAATTGGCCGGCAACATCAATGCCAGATGCAGATTTATAGTAAAGAGAGCAAGCCTACTAATGAATCGAGAAGCATGTCTGAGAAAATTACATTCCTAACTAATAATACAGCTTTGCAATGGAAGAATGATTGATCTTAAATTAAATTGCAATCGAGTTCGTTGCAATTACTTGACTAATTATCTTAATACAGCACATGAAAGCCCGAGAGGTACAAGCATTGATGAACAAGACAGACTTTGAGGGAAAGCTAGGCTTGCGTGATCTTCCCTGAATAACTTGTCCACCTCTTATCGGAGAAATGGTTTTCCTATCGATTACCATCTGGAAAAGATCTTCTGTCAATGCACAGTTACTTTTAACACCTTCAGGTCTCACAAATAAAGTTCCAGTGCCACTGATTATTCAAATTCTTATGTGGCTAGTTTCCCAGTTTAAGCAGCTAGAAGCCGATTTGGAGCCACTTTCGTTTCAATTTTACCTGATTCCCTTGAGAAAATCATTTGTCTCTCATGGTTCCATCTTCCTCTGAAATATTTTTTCCCTTAATTTTGCAACTATTTGATCATGAACCCCTTCATTTTCCACTAAGTACTGTTCAGCTACACGTTCATTGCCAAATACCTTTCTGCCAATGACATAGCTGCTTCCTTCTTTCTTGATGAGACTGTGCTCACAAGCTAATTCTAAGACCTCAGATTCAGAGCAAAAGCCTCTCCCAAACTGTATCTCAAGTTCAGCTTTCGTCATAGCAGGAGCCAATTTATTTTTCACCACTTGTGCACACACCCCAAGACCGATTATCTGAAAAAACATAGCACTATTTAACAGAGCAAAACAGCAACAAGAACATGAAAGACACGATCAATCAGTTCAAGTAAACTAACAATAAAATATTTTATTGTTAACTAACACAAAGCTTGAGAACGAGGAAAAATCTCATAGAAGGTAAATTGGAAAGGAAAGGAAGAATGAAACTTAAAGCAGGGAACACAGATCAATCAATCAAGGTAAACAAGATAATGGACAAACATGACTGAAAGGATGGAAATTCATGCAGAATCCTAAACCATTATAAGCCAACAATATCTTATTTGTCAATCTACAAATTTATCACTTGCATACAAAGCTTAGAAACACCATCAGATTTTCAAGCAAATATCAAATAATAACCACAATTAGGTGCTTATGCAAAGAACATATCTCTGAGGAACATGAAACTGGAATTCATTCAGGTCACATGTTAGCAATGGCGCTAAAGAATATACCCTGTCCTCAGTCTTGAGCAGTCTTGTTCTGATCATTCTCAAACGCACAGCTGAATAGAATTTCAAGGCATTTCCGCCACAAGTGACCTCTTCTGCACGCCCTGATTTTAAACTTTTTCTAACCTGGATAAAGACAACAATATCGATTGGTGAATATTATTTTCCCCATAAGTTACTGTTTACAGCATCCATACAGAATATTTGAAATGTTTAAGCGGGAAGTCTAGAACTCAACCTGATTAAGAAAAATAACGAGAGTTGGTGATTGGCATAATGAATAATTGATCTTTCGTAGAGCTTGGGTCATTAATCGTGATTGTATATCTTCAAAGGTGCCTCCTACTGCAGTATCAATCTCATGTTGGGGGACAAGTGCAGCAACCTGTAAAATGAAAAGGCCTGCAACGGTATCAAGCACGATGACTGAGATAAAATAGAAAAGGACACCATAGAGATTCACAAGTGCAATTTACAAGGGATCAAAAAGCTACAACAAAAGGTTACAATAACTATTGATGACAGGGCAAGGCCATGGACACAAAGATGTGTGTGGGGGAGTTTCTGCTTGAGAATTAATTACTTACACTATCCACCACGATAACATCTACAGAACCACTTTTAGTCAGAGTATCGACTACACTGAGCAAATTTTCAGCACAATCTGGATGTGAAATAAGAAGATTTTTTGTGTTTATGCCCATTGATTCAGGAAGTGAAGGGTCCATTGCATTCTCTACATCAAGATATGCACAATATCCTGACAAAAAGCATTATATGGCTCAGATTTAAATAGCATATAATTATTTTAACCACATGGGAGCAAAAGCATCTCGAAAGGCCAAATACAAGTACAAGAACATAACAAGATCAAAATAATAATAAGTAGATAACTGATCATTAGAAACAGAAAATCTTCAAATATATCTTACTGCTGCTAGCTTCTAGTGTATAAAGATGAATTTTTTAGCACTAAGAATTTTGCTAGCTTCTGGCGTATGATGGCAAATATACACATTAATGTTTTAGTACTAAGCAGTTTAGCCTTTTTTATTTGGCCATCCTCTGTCACAACCAAGATAATGACGAAAATTATTTGCTTCTTTCTTGTCTAATTTAAGATATAGGAGATGGTGGTAACTAAATGCGCAGGATAGGATCACTTAAGCGCATACATCTATCCATCCATGTCTTAATCCCTTTCTATAATTTTAAACATCTCTCTATCCATCTATCCATGTCTTTGGATGTGGGTGTGGGTGTGTGGGTGCATTTTACATGCAGAGATAATATATATCTATCT
Source organism: Populus euphratica (assembly GCF_000495115.2). Lineage (NCBI taxonomy): Eukaryota > Viridiplantae > Streptophyta > Magnoliopsida > Malpighiales > Salicaceae > Populus > Populus euphratica. Next base: position 126,101 of record NW_011499931.1, read on the forward strand.
ATCTATTAATGTACTTGGTTTGGGTTTAGGTTGGGTGTATAATCATATATTACACACACAGCAACTCTAAAGTTATTTACTTGGCAAACGAGAAAAGATTCAGGAACAATGGTGTAACTGAGACTTTTTCAGCAAAAGTTTTAGAAAAGGAAGAAAAAAGGAATGTACATTGACTGTAAAATTCAAGTGATTTGGCATACTTTAGCATCAACTAATCTTTCTGACAAAACTAATAAATTCAGTGTCAAAAACAAAAAAGTTCACAGAAAATGACAAAAACACTCTACAAAAACATGAAAACCTTCATAGATCAAGTTAAAAGAATATTATGAAAAACCTACAACATGAACTAGAAACTAATATAAACCTATATCCAAGTTATCAAATGTGCATGTCCTTGCACAGTTGCAAGAAAAAAGAAGGTGGAATCCAGTGATAAAAATGCATTCCATCCTGTATAAAACCAAAATATAGAGTGGTTTTGCGGTTTGCTGAGCTGCTGGTAGCAAAAGACAAGGAAAACGGTTACTCTATGTGTTCTTAAAGAGCCTTCCTGGAAATGGAAAATGCGCACAGATCATGACAAAATACAGATGAAAGGCTAAGCCTAGTGGAACATAAGTGATGAATCTAGTGATCATTAACTAGCCAGTAACAGGGAAGAAGTGGGTGAAATGAAGAGAGAAAAAAATGACTTGATATCAGGAAAGTTATTTTTCATAACAAGGATTAATAACTGAAATTGGCAAATGAAACCTCAAGTCATCATATCAGAGTGCCAGAACCTATGAATATTTAGCGAGGATTTTATTATGCAGTGCTCCAATAAAATTAATCTAAGGTTATGTAATCTATGTAAGGGGTCAGATTCTCAAACTGCAACTAATCAATTAAAAATCTAACCTGATATCCTTGTAAGGGTTATGCATGCTAACTTTCATAAAATGCAAAACAAAAGCATGACAAATCTAGCAGCACACACCTCCAAGTTTTTGAGCTTCCTTGATAATATGAAGTGCAAGAGTTGTCTTGCCAGAAGCTTCTTGCCCGTAGATTTCAACCATTCTTCCCTGCAGAGTGCAAGGCAGATTTCTAACCAAAGTTGTCTTGAGGATTTTTCAAAATTCAAGGCTCAACTAAATTGTCTACGATCAGATCAGGTAGACATTCATTGCCAATCAATTAATATACAAATGCTAGATTTGAAGCTTCACGTTATCTTCACAACTGTAGTTGCTATCCCAACAATCACAAAGGCTCAGCATGGATAATTTAGTTCCTTAGCAATCCATCACCATGGTCCCAAAAGCAAATGACACAACCAAGGAATAGAATGAATAGACCTTAATAGCAATCCAAAGAATATAAAGTGGAACAAACATGGTAGACAAAACTTAAAACCTAATTTAAACTAACAGCCATGTTTTATAACCAAATCACCTTCGGTAATCCACCAATACCAAGTGCAAGATCAAGCTTCAACGAGCCTGTTGATATTACAGGAGCCCTTCGTGAGTTGAAAAACCGCTGCAATGACAACATAGACTCTCTACCAAATTCACCAGCTAGCTGTGTGAGAGCCAAACGAAGTGCATTATCTTTCTGTTTTGCTTCACCATCATCATGGAGTTCATCAGGTTCAAAATCTGAAATTCACCAAGCAGTAAAAAATCATTCTAAACTGACTAATCAAACCCCAAATCCCTCACTCAGCACCAATCAAATAGTATCGCACTCTTGCATACAATTCTGCAAGTGAATTTACAGAAACTTAAAATAGCAAAAAAGTGACTGATTACCTAGAGAAGAAAGACTATGATCATTACTTCCAGTAAAAGTGGTTGCATTTCTTCCATTCTGCCCAAAAAAATAATTGTCACCAACAAATAAAAAAAATATGACATTATAATAAAGTAGATAAAACAGAAACCCAATTGAAAAGGTAACAAAAACCCAGTTCAAAGAAAATCTTCAGTTGGTGAAAGAAAGCAAGAACTTAACAATTCCTTGATACTTGGCAAGATCATGAGCGTATTGTGTATAACACATAATGCTACAAGCTTAAAAATTGAAAATAGAGCTAAAGAAAAAAAATCGGAAGAGTAGGGACCTGATATAGAGAAGGGAGGAGAGAGGAAAGTCGAAATCTTGCGAAGGAATTGAAACGAAGTGATTGAATTGAAAGTAGCATTTCCCCCTTTGTTAGGGTTTTAGGTTTATCAGTCTGTTGATTTGGGGCTCTCAGATTTTAACTATTCCTTGCCAACTGTTGTTTCTGTAAATTTATTCCTTTCATTTTTTTTATTTTTTATTTTTTATTTTTTAAAGGATATGCAATTTTTCATTCCTAAAACCTTTTCAATTATATTCTGCAAAGGGTCTTCTATTTTATTTTATTTTTATTTTTATTTTCATGTAAGAGTGTTTTATCCTTTACTGCTATCATATAAGCCCAAGCTTTTAATTATTATATATATAAAAATTGGTATGAGATCGCCTCTTGTATATATATATTGGGTCTTAAATAAGTCATGTTTATTGATGAAAAAAAATAGCATATTTAGAAAGGAAAAGGAGGACCAATGGGAAATTTTATTGTTTTTTGAACTGGATTTCGTTTTTGAACAACGTATTCATTAATAATTGTAAGCTTCGGTTCTTCAATTGGTTCCTCTGAACCGGAGCAAATAACTTGTTCACTGGGAGGTCATGTTTTGTACATCCTTGAAGACATTTAATTGTTAGATCTATTGATCGATGCCAATAGCATTTATTATAACAAAAATTAAATAGAATGGAAAGTGGATTAAAAGATATTTTATGATGAATTACAATAATAGTTTTTTTTTTATTTTTTATTTTTTATAAGTAAATAAATCCTTGTTTTTTACTTTTTTAAATCAGGTTTTTTTAATTTTCAAGTATAAACAAATAATATTTTTAACTTTAAAAAAAACAAAAATGAAGCTTTGTCTTTATAGATATTTTTATATTTTTATATCGATATTTTATATTATTAAAAGGATTGTGGGAGTATTTTAGTAGTATTTTTATGTTGTATTTTATATTTTTTTAATTAAAAAACTGCTATAATATATTTTACATATCCTAGTGAGTGATTGGAACCCGAGCCATTAGACAAGATTGTAAAACACTTTTTAGTGATTAAATTTATCCATCCATCGTATCACTAGATATGTAGTTATTCATTATATTACTAGATATATAGTTATACTTTCTTTTATATAAAGCGATGTATACAGGTATATCATGATTAGATTATCATTGATGTTCAATTACTTGAGTTTTTTTTTGTTTTTTTTTTTTTCTCTCGTGACAATTATAATACACTATTGTCCTTTCTTTGTTGTTGTTTGTTAGGGTCTAGCATGAGTTATCATATCCAAGAATCTAGCAACCATATGTGATTTCAAACCCGTGTGCTTAGGTCTATATTTATGTCTGATCCAAGTTTAGTCAGGTTTGACAGTATGTCAAACTCATGTTATTTAAGTCTAGCAAATATACCTTCTTAATGGTGTGGACGACACCGATTAACTAAAAAAAAAAAACCCAAAGAAACTTCTCACTAAAAGATAAAATGAGAAATTAAAAGTGAAAACTATTATTATAATTTATAGTGAAAAATCTCTTGATTTATAGTGATTTTACCACACTATTTAGCTTTTATTTTAATAACTTTGTTATAAAATTGGTACTTATGCTCTAGTAAATAAAGATAACATAAATATCTTCTTTTTTAGTGAAAAATCTCTTAATTTATAGTGATTTTACCACACTATTTAGCTTTTGTTTTAATAACTTTGTTATAAAATTAGTATTTATGCTCTAGTAAATAAAGATAACATAAATATCTTCTCTTTTAGTGAAATACAAACCGATTAAGAAAAATTAAGGATATGTTTGATATTATTTTAATTTAATGTTTTTTCAATTTAATAATATCTTTCTTTTCTTTTGCTTTTTTTTTTGTTTTTTTTTTATTTTTTTTAACAAAAGAGTTGTTTGAATTGTTAGGTTTTTTTTTTCTTTAAGAAAATGAACATAGTGTCATCGTATATTCAAATAGGAAGAACAAACATTCTTAAGAAAGCTTATATTTTATTTTATCTCTACTCAATCCTTAATTGTATTGATTTTAACCAACGACAATTTAAATCTAATCTCTACTTGATTTCAAACATCCAGTCTTCACATCTCTTTGTTGTTCCAAACCAATCCAAATCTAGTTCCAACCGGACTCTTGATGCTTGAAACTTTTTCTTGCTTGATTCCTAATGTGTGCAAGACTCAATCCTAGTTGATCTACTGTGTATTATATCCAATCTCTAAACTTGTTCGATATTGTAATGATTATTATTTTTTAAAATATTTTTATCTAAAAATACAATAAAATAATAATTTTAAAAATGTTTTTGTAACAAAAAAAACAAATGAGCTCTTAGCCAGGTCTTCAACACCTTAAATTTGGTCTAGGCCCGACGTAAAACTTAGTTGACCCATCCTAGGAGCCCTCAACTCATCCTAGGGGCCCTCACCTTGCCTTTGAATCCTAGCTGACTCTCGGATGTTTGGGACTTGATTTACCCAAATTCAAGATACACAAGACTCGGTCCTAGCCATCCATCATGTCTTTGATTTAGTCTCAGCCTGAACTTTACGTCTTGGATCGAGTCTCGGCCTGACACTCACATATCCTAAATATAGTCATAGCTCCCACTTAAGGGCTTCAGACCTAGTCCCTGACTTAATTTTTTTATTTTTAAAATATTTTTTAAAAACAAATTAATTTTTTTTATTTTTTTCTTAAAATAATTTTTTAAAAATAAAATAATTTTTTTAATATATTTTAAAATAATGTTTTTTTTAAATAACTATAATTATACAATCAAAACCCTTGATTGCTCTGGTCACGACTTGACCTCAAGAGCCCCGTATATAGCCCTGACCCAACCCTACCTTTCCTAACTTGATCTCGGTCTTGGGATGACTTAATTATAAAAGACAAGTTCCAATGAACGTAAATTATTTATTTAGTCCCTATATTTTTTACAAAGTAATTAGTTAGTTCTTCTATTTGAAAAGTAATGTATCGTATTCCTATGTTTTTATATCCGTTAATGAAGTGTTGAGCCGTCACCAATTTAGTTTTTTTTCCCCCCTCAAAATATTCAAAACAATATTTTTAATAAATTGATAGTTATACAAAGTCAACTTAAAGGATCTAAACAGTACCAGTAAATATTTAAGTTTAAATTAAAAAAAACTATGTTTCATGAAAAAAATCTCAAATTTACTTATTTTTAGAGGAAAAAGAAGACATCTAATAAAAATTTAGCTAAGAACCTCCTGTATATATTTCATTGTACATAAGAAAAATGTTTTGGATTTGGAAATAAGTTCATCTTGACTAAGAAACATAAACCGTAGTACTTATGTTTTCTTGGAGTCCATAATGATATGAACTCACAAAGCCACAAGTTTATTTTATTGAATCATTCGACTACTTAATTAATTGATCAAGAACTAGGCGATTGCAATGATTTCCTCTTATAAACTAACTAGCAGCAACAACTTTCCTTTAAAGAAAACTGCAGTTTATGTTTCGATGTATTTGATTGTGAAAATTACAGAATTAATTGAAGTCCTTTCTATTAAAAACTCTCTTTTTTTAAAAAAAAATCATATTTTCATATAATGAAAATGTTTAACTATATATTATGAAAGAGATTTATTTCCTTCCTCTGCACTTGAGTTTGAATTTTATTATGCACGTCTGTCACCCTCGCGATGTCTTACATGCTCATTGGGTTTGCAGAATATTCAGTGGATCGTGAGATTAATCATGATACACGCAAGCTAACTCGAACACGCACGTAAATAAAAAAATAAAATAATTTAACTACAATTTCAAGCCCCCAACTCTTCGTCATTCCCATATTTTTTCTAAACATGCTGCCACAAAAAGGTATCACCCATTACTAGTTTATTGGTAGTAATGCCTTAGGAGTTAGACTAAAAAACTTTTAATGTAAAAGAATATTTAAAACCTCTTTGATTTAGTTTAGTAAGTGAATCTTACAATCTTAAAATTTGATTTTTTATTTAGTTTAAGATTTAAATTTAACTATATAAAAATTATTTTTAATATAAATTAGCTAATTTAATAAGTTTAAAAATAACTTAAATGACTGATAAAAATATAATATAATTTTAAAAAATTTAAAATATTATTTTTTTAATATTAAAACAATAATATATTAAATTTACATATATCATACAATTTAACTGATTAACTTCATAACAAGATGGAGTTGTCATTGGGGTTCGTGATGTAATTGATGATGGTCTCCGCGCTATTCCTGATAATTGGTTTGCATCTTCCCATTCTAGACTTGATCTGATGATGCTGGCCAATCCATGAGCACCATGCAGTGAACTACCAAGAACTAATTAAATGTAGTTAAATTATTAGATATAATCAGACATGTTAGATGTTATTAGATCAATGTAATTTTTCATTAGTGTGTTTTTTCAATCTTGAGTTTATATTTTATTTTACTTTTACATGTATAATTCGTCTAGGCTTATACTTGCACTAAATGATTATCAACTCTTAAATTATACCTTACATAATCACCGAAAGTGGTTGTTTCAATTATGAAACTAGGCATCTACAATTAAAGGATTTAAAGTAGGGTTCATACTATAAGATTAAAAAAGAAAACATGTAATCATAAAAATAAAAAAAGAGTATAATTCAATTGGTTAAATTCTCAATTTATTTTTTAAATATTATCATTTTAAATATTATAAATTTTATGATTACTATAAACTTGTTTAATTATTAATTTTAGAATTTTAAAGAAATATATCTAAATTGATTGGAATATTTATAATTATAAAAAATAAAAATAAAAATAAAAAGATGGTCGAACCACTGTGAAATTTATGTCGAACATAGTGGAGAGGTTCATCCTTTGCTTGGTGATAGGACCCACAAATGCCATGTGAAAAACTGGGTATTAACATAAAGGGTACGTAGAGACATAGTTATCAGAACTGAGATATAATTTGTTAAATAAATGCATAAAGTCAATAGATTTATTTTTAACCAACGCCATTTTATTTTGTAAAACAAAACTAAAACATCATTTTAGACAAAAACTTTTTGAAAAATTACGAAACAACATTATTTTAGACAAATATATATAAAAAAGGGAACAAATTCCTTGAAGTTGATCTAGCTAGGTTTCACCAAAATTTAGTATGATTAGCTAGATCATGAATTATCTTGTTAAATTACCTAAATTTAATCAAATCAATATCCATTCAAAAGAAACTATACCAAAGCTAGATTACATATCAGCATAGGAGGTTATCGCCTTCATGTAGCCCAATATGCTTTCAGCGTAAAAAAAATCCAAGCATTCATTTTAATTTGGCTGGCCAATTTCCGAAGAAAAAAGACTTGTATAATATTTTTAGAATCTTTAAAGTTTTTCGTATTATTTCTTTTCCTCAATTATCAACTAAATATTAATATTATTATTCTTTTTTATTCAAAATTATATCGCCCAAAAGAGCAACTAAACAAAATCAAATAGCAAAATTCAACAACGAAACCGGCACAGATAGGTAGATAGAGAATATCTAGGAAGGCTAGACAACTCTTTCTAAGAAACTTGGTAAAATAACCCTATAACTTTGGAACAAGGGGTGCATCCTCACAAAGAAGGTCGCAGCAACCAGGCCCGAGCGATTATTTATCAAAAATAGAGGTCTCTGCAAAATTATAAGACCATGTATGGGGGCTGACGCCGGCATGATGTTGGGGGATAAGTTTTATTATCGAGAGAAAAACAGCTCGGATCACCGACTAAGGTCTTAAATAACCGCTAAGTGATAAAAAAAAATAAGGGTGCAGATACAGAAGGTTTGTCTAAATGCAGCTATTCTTGAAAAAGTGTGTAATAGATCTACAAATTACTAAAGTTCTGTAGGAGTAAATAATCAAATGGTTAAAGCAATGAAGAGCTTCTTGCTAAATTTTATTGTTAAAGGTAAAGAAATGATAGCTCGGAAAAAATGATAGAAATACATAGGCACAGAGAAACGACAAATTACCTGGACTACCTTAATAGAAGAGCATCTATTATTATATTAAATCTAGTAAAAAAAACAACTAAAGAAATGGACAGCAAAATCTGTCCTCTCATTGACCACAACATTTGAGAAAAATATGAAAAAACGCAATCAAATTACTACCTGAAACACGGATTAACGCATTGCCCTCTTATTCCGTTTATGGATGATAAAATTACACTGATAATCAGTACATTCAAGGGCCAAACCATTGCAAGGCTCACCACAAGCATGGCACGCAGGGTAATCGTCTGTTTTTTCAACCAAAGCGAGAGGATGAGGGTGGATGTCGTATGTGTAACTGCCCCCTAGCTTGATAAATGGATTTTTCCCAAGAACGCATTCTCGATGAGCATCAAAGTCACATTCTTCACAACGGTAGAACCAGAGCTTTGGGTCTCTTTCTTTTTCACAAATTTGACAGACATATTGGTAGTCGTTTGGATCAACATAGGTGAGGAAGAGAGGATGTTCATCATACCTGTGTCTCGCTTTATCGGGCAGAGTAGCACATTTAAAATCCAGGTTGAAGTCACAAACAACGCACCTAAATGTTTGAGACTCTCCACTAATACCACAGCCACTGCAATGACGATTCTCGCTCTCCACGGCAAGATAAAGGGGATGCTCATGACCACCATGTTCAATGGAATCTTTTGTTGATTTGAAGCATCGCACGTCGAGGAAGCTATGGCATCTATCGCAGTTGTAGCTGAATCCATGACAATATTGCTCACAAATAGCACACTGGAATGGATCTTCCTCCCATGTGTTCAAGATGAGTGTCAGAGGGTGTCTGTCATACTGCCAATATTTTTTCCTAGGCAATCCTATGCAGGCTTTGTCTAGAAAGAAATTACACTCAGTGCAACTATAAAATGGAGTAAAAATTGGTAACATGCACCCGTCACACTTTGGATCATTATTAAACTCGTCAATGAGGATTAGGTTATGTTGATGACTGAAATGTTTGATCTCTGCAATTATTCTTTCGTCTCCATGCTTGATCTCACGGACAATATCAAAGCTAGATTCCTTGAATTCATCATTCATAGTTATACTTCTTTCATCTCCATCGTTCTCTGTATTAGATAGACGATATTGTATACCACAATTCACATGTGCAACAAAGTCGCAATCTTGGCAATAATAAACTCCATAATTTGTGTCAACTCCATCACGACAAATTCCACAGTACTTGTTTCTAGAGTTACATTGTTGAAGCTGATAGGTGTGGATTATTCGAGGATGCTGGTGCATACGCAATTTAATGGAGCGAGGAAACGAAATGCAAGTTTTGTGGACTATGAGCTGACACATGGTGCACACGAAAGGGGAGTCATCTCCATCAGTGCCACAGGCATTGCATGTGAAAGAGACGATCTTCAACGGAAGCGACTTTGGTAGACAAATAAATTGATGTTCCTGACCTTCAACTTCCAAAAGGCACTGTGGAAGAGCACATTTGATATCAAGGTAAAAATTACAGAAAGAACAACGGTAAACAAAACTCTTGCAGGTTTTGTTGCACAAATCACACATCCATTTCCAGGTATGATGAGCTGGTGGTTTTGCTGATAGATGAAGAGGGTGTTGAGGGTGCAAGCACCGCTTGATCTCCTGGGGTAGCTCAGTACACTTTTTGTGAAGAAAGAAGTTGCAAGAAGTGCATCGATAGCTAGGACCCGATATTGGTTCATCGCACCCAGAGCACATAACTCCTTCAACATGAAATTCTTGCTCTTCATTCGAAATCAATGAATGATCTATGTGGGCAAATTGATGTGCCTGACCATCAACTTCAAAAAAACACTGTTGAAAAGCACATTTGATATGAAGATCAAATTTGCAGACAGAACAATGGTAAACGAAACTCTCGCAAGTTTTTTTGCACAAATCACAAATGCATCCCCAGATATAATGTGACGGTGGCTTTGCCAATAGATGAAGAGGGTGTTTAAAATGAATGTGCCGCTTGATCTCACGGGGCAGCTCGGCACATTTCTTATGAAGAAAGAAGTAGCAGGAGGTGCAACTGTAGCAAGGGCCCCAGATTGGTTCGTCGCATCCAGAGCAAATAACTAGTTCACCACAATATTCTAGCTCTTGATTAATCAAGATCAATGGATGAACTGGGTGGCTAAAATGTTCAACCTCCATTTAACTCTATCTTAGAGCAGGTACAGAGGAGACTTGAGAGTTAGGTAGACCAAATTCAGTTCAATAAAGGTAAAGTCGCTGAATATGGCTTGAAATTGGAAAAGCCAATAAAAGTTTAGTCCTACTAGTATTCAATTGCTCACCATTTTTACCAGCAACTTCAACAAAGGCATCGATCAACTGCTGAAGATCCATTTTTCTTACTTCTTGCTATCATCCAAAGGCTATCTGAAAGAGAGTCAAAAACAACATTCATTCAAAAGACTCAAAACTCAAAGAATCCCAGAGGGGAAGGAGGCGTGGTCTGTCACAAAATAGAAGAAGGTAGGAATGGGTAGATGATTAATCGATGCACGAGGAAATCCATAGGTGCCTCTATTTGTGGTGAGGAGAGTGAGTATCAGTGGAGGAGAAAGGCAGTTTATTCGTACCATTTTGGACTTTTCCTTTTAGATAAAACTTAACAAAAATAAAATAAAAATCAACGTTGTCGACATGTTGTTCGATATCATTAATTTTTTTTAGTTATATAATAATATAAATAGATATTCATAAGATTAAAATTACGTAAAAAAAATATGATTTCAGCCCATATCCTCCTTTTCTTATTATTGTATTTTTTTTTTCATAAAAACATATTTTTTTTTATTAGTGGTGTGGTTAATTGAACAAAAACTAAAGGTAATTGAAATAAATATACAGAAAATTGTAATGATTTGAAATATAGAGGAAAAAATATATCTTTTAAATCAAAATTTCATTCCTTTATTCATCTGTTTTTTCTTTTATAAAAAATATATCTTTTTTATTATAAATATTTTGTTAAATAAAAAATTACCATAATCTTAAAATCAAGTTTTAATAAAAAAAATCATGAATTTATAATTTTGGTGCGAATGTATAACGAAATATAAGAATAATAAAATTTACAAAATATCATATAAAAAATCAAAATAAAAAAAATAAATATTTTATTTGTATTTAATATTCATGAGTAAATATTTTTTGAAATTATACATATTAGATTCATATGTATTTGTTCAAAAATAAATTATTAAAAAATAATATTATTATTTTAAAATATTGGTATAATCAAATAATTATTTAAATATTACTTAAATAAATGTATTTAAAATAATATTATCATCCGCAACTTTCTATAGTCAACAGAAGTTGCACCAATGATTAAAAAACCGAAGTTCAATTTCAACCATCTTTTACTAAAAAAGAATAAATGTATTTAAAATAATATTATCATCTGCAACTTTCTGTAGTCAACGGAAGTTGCACCAATGATTAAAAAACCAAAGTTCAATTTCAACCACCTTTTACTAAAAAAAACATAAAAGCAACACTTGAACATTGAAAACCTTGATTAACCATAAAATACATTTTAATAAACTTAAAAACTCAAAATCAAATTAACTTAAAAAACTTGTTGAAATCCAATCTATATTTTTATGCACCATGCATTAAATTTAAAAATCATTTCTATTGAATTGTGTTTTTAAAAATAAAAACATAGAAACAATATATATAT